>NW_013952643.1:767755-790053 GCF_001266775.1 Austrofundulus limnaeus | reverse complement strand
TACCAACGGTACTTGGTTATTCCCGTAGATAAAAGGAAGAGCGTTTGTGCCTTTCTATTTTAAAGCAGACATCACATCTAGTATATCTCCTGCTTTCAGCCGAGCCAGACGTCGCAGCTTCAGCCGGCGCGTTTCCTCGCTCTGATCAAAGAAGCGCCACACTGCAGACATTTTCCTTCTGCCAGAAATGTATTTTACTGCACCAAAGTGCAACTCAATAAAAAGAAATGACTCTGAAAAGGCTTTGTCTGCAGATCAGAGTGTAAAAACACTAAATGGGGGGGGAAACTGTGATAATACACATAAAAGCTCGGCCCGCTCCTGTGGGTGTTGTTGGATGCTTCTGTGTTTTTCTACTTCTGTTATGAGTTTTGCTTTTTTGTTGTTTTTGTTTGCCTGTAGTGTTAATAAAATTTCTCATAACCCAGTGAATAATATGAGTACTCACTCAAAGATGGCTGCCACACTACAACAAAGCAGCACAAAAATGGCAACAACTCCTACAATTTCACAATTAATGAGCCAAAATGTGGCGGTATTAGCTGAGAGTCATTACCAACACATACTCTGAGTGCAGCTTCTCATGATGCAGTAGACCCATAAAATTTGCAGGGGTTATGCTCTCAGAGCACCAGCGAATTGTGGAAAAGTCACTAATTTTGGATGAGGTTTCTATTTGTTGCTCCTGATCTTTTCACTCTTGGCAACAGCTTGGCCCTGGAAATAATACTTAAGTCAGTCATGCAGCCAAACATGTGAAAACATGTTGCAAAGACATTTCACTACCTGTAATAAAAAATTTAATTTAAAAAAATGTGTTTGCGGAAGCTGTGGTTGATCTGCATGCTCAGCTCAGTCTTTGTCAAACTGGAGCTTTCTGAATGAAYCTGCTGCAGTTTGTTTACAGGCAGAACTTGCTTTCATACAAACCAGCCACACCTTCACTGTCTCCGACATGCCTGACTTTGTGTTTTTCCTTTTTTGTGTGTGTGTGTGTCTTTAATTGTGACAGTGCAAAGACAAGCTGTCGCCTTTCACCAAAACTCCGAAGTTGGACCGGAGTGAGTTGCTGGGGAAGGAAGGGAAAGCCAAGTCTTCCATGAAGCGCAAGCTTTCCTTCACTACAAGTCCACCCCGGACCGAGGAGCGAGACTCGGATACTGGTGAGTGTGTGTGTCSCCTGCATCAAACTGCCCCGGCTGCTGGCTCGCTGCCATGTTGTAACACTGCCCCCTGTTGGTGAGAAAAGATTTCTGTGGCGGCTCCGTCCTCTGAAGCAACATGGTTCAAAGCTGCATCGATCCTTTTTGATAAAAACCTTTCATTTATAATATTCCACTCTTCTTACCAACATTAATGTTTAAAATGTGAGACAAGCTTGACTGAAGCCGCAGTAGCCTTTGATTTTTTTTTGGGTAAATTTAAAATCCTCATATTTTAATTTGACTCCAGTTGTAATGAGTCGGGATAAAAAATGTAAATATTCTGCCTCGTCACTGTTGTAATCCGCTCCAAAACAAATWGATTTAAATTTCACTTTAAATATCWGGGTGTAAATGTTTTGACTGATGGTTTCTGAGGACCYCTCGACAAAAAAAACAAGTATATTTTAATCTTTATTTTAATTTATCTTTTTATAATGTTCACGTTTTAGTATTTGAGTGGTGTTTGAGCTTCTGTCGGTCTCGACCTGAACTCTCTAATAAATAAGACTTTAAAGTAAATAAATAAGCTATGTTGTTGGTTTTATTGACACTCATTGGGAAGCTTTTATTGCTTTTACATTAACAAAATGAGCTGTTAAGTTCTTTTGGGTTCAGTTGTTTTGTCCCACTCCACAAAAACCTACTAAAAAGATTTTAGACTCTCTTCCTTTTATGAAATATTTATCTTTAATATGTTTTGGGAGTTGTTTGATAAGCATCACATCTGTGTTGAAGGTAGTATACAGTATGTATTCAGCTCACTAATGTCCTCCATCTCGTCTGTAAAATTAAAATAAATCTAGGTTCCTCTGGAGTTTGGTTTGTGGCTTTTTAAAGCCTTTTGTCCACAAGTATCATGAAAACCAAAACAACAAAGAGCTGCTCCAGCTGAGCTGTGGTCTGTCAGATCTTACAGCTCCTAAAAAACTGTTAAAAACTCATCAGTCAGCTTAACGTTTGTTGTTTCAAACATTGTCAGTGGTTCTTATATTTAGTCTCCGTACAGCAACATTAAAATAAAGTTCTGCCATCTCTAAAATGTCTTTTTTGTTTGTAAATGCAGATAATTTAGCCTGAATTTCAGTAAAAAATGTGACCAGAGCTGGCAAAATGAGTCATAATGAGGAATTTTCAACATCCTAAAGAGACGTAGTTTGTTGGAAATTTGGCGATTTGTCACCTGGAAACAAGTACCTGTTTGAAAACTCTGTATTTAATTCCAGCTCTGTATTTAAAAGAGGGAACACGCTTCACAATAGCTCCAGATATTATATGAAGGGATTTCCCACATCTACAGCAGCCAGCAGAGAAACATGATTTAGAGTTAAAACACAAAATATTGTTTCTGAAGACCTAGCTGTTAGAAAACTTAGATTTTAAAAGTAAATTAGAAAGAATATTTGCTGTTTTAGTAACCAGCGTCACTATGTTGTCTTTATGAGCTCATTACGTCCAAAATAAATACTTATATGGTTTTTGCTCTGACTCATTTTGCCAGCACTGGTCACAGATTGTTTTTTTTCCAACGTATTTAAAATTTATATATTTTAATTGGTTTTTAGACCTTTCTTTTCAGTTTTTAAGACCAGACCAACAATTAACACAAAGGCTGCCTTATTAATGAAAACTCCATAGAAAAGCTACGCTACTAGCATCAAGTTTATCACTGGAAATCCAAACATTTTGAAGACGGATACCTTCAGCTTTTAATTCAGACTTAATATTATACAGATGTGAAAACTCACAGCTTTCTACTGCAGGGATGTACAGTACCTTCACTTAAAGTGGCCGCACAGATTAAAGTAAACAAAATCAACTTTTGACTTTTAAAAATCGATTCAGAATCTTCTAAAAACAGATTTCATCCCCCTCTCCTAGCAGTAAACAACCAACTAAAATTCTCATGCTGCCGTCTCACTTCAGTAAACTCGGTTGTGTTTACATCAGGTCTGAAAGCTAAAAGTCAGTTTGTGTATCCTTGATTACAAGAAGTGAAGTTTATTTTTACAGACGGCTTCAGATCTTCTCTGTAGAGCAGAGATCATCGTTGTGACTTTCATTGTGTGGTCCTGCTTCCTTTAAAGAAAAAAAACCCTGTAATTTGTGTCACTGGTTTTTAGGGTGGCTTTGCCGTTCACCATCCCCCCCCCACCAGTGTTTGTCAGGTCCGGTGCAGGAGGGAGGGAGTGGAGTAACGAAGCGCCTGATTGGATCTCCCGTGTTACCATGACATGTTCTGTGGCGTGGACTGTGACTCGCTGTATTTTGACTACATGTGGAATGAGGAGGGTGTGAGAGCGTGAGCGTTAATGCAGTGCTTTCCCACCCTTTCACCCCCCCTCCCCTCTGCTTTGCACTGTAGATGACTCAGACCCAGGCCAGTCGAGTGAGACCTGGGGAGAGAGATTAGTGCCTCCCTGCAGGATATACGCAGGTAACCGCTGCAGCCCGATCCTCGGCCCCCTTTCTCCTCCTTCGAGTCACGTCACGCACGCACTCTGCGCTACTGCTCCACGCGAGCACACACGCACACATGCACGTGTGTGTTTCCTGCTCTTTGCATCTGCCCCTGTTACAGCTCAGCATGTCTGTTTCGTAACAACCGACTGGACAAGAGGGGGGGCCTTGAAGAGTGCCGTCTGCACTTTGACTGGCTTAGAGAATCCTGTTTGTTTCTGTCCTCCTTTCCTTTTTTCCCCTCTTTTCTTTTAACCCTCATGCTTGTCATCTGTTTCTCTGCGTGTCCAACAGATACAAGAGGAGGAGGAAACTGTTAATGTGACAATAAATCTGCTGTTTTTTTTTAAAAAAGTCACTTTTATGACTTTTTAAGTTTTTTTTCCATCCCTCTCTTGATTCTGTTGCAGATAAAGATGGACCAGATAAAAAGAAGATGAAGAAGGAGGCTGGGAGCAAAAAGTCCCAGTCATCAAACCTTTTATTTGGGTATCCGCTGTCGGAGCGCAAACAGATGGCTCTTCTCATGCAGATGACTGCCAACAGTCCAGGTTGGTGAATTTGCCTTTTAACCTCAACTTTATCCTCGAGTGTTTCTTACGTCTAAGTCGCATTTCTGAGCTTTCTGATGGTCTGTGAGTCATTTACTTAACAAAAAACATACTTTCAGGTTCCCAGTGCTGCTCAGCCTGATGCAGCGGGGTCAAACTCATGTTCAGAGGGCCACATGAGCATTATGGTGGCCCTAGAGGGGCCAGTTGTAATTAACTTGTCACTTTCCTCGTCTCACTGCATGACTGAACTCCGCTAACAAACAATGACTGAGCTCTACCTGGTATTCCCTGCAGAGAAGCAGCGTTTTATCATGTCCTCTTAAAAACACTGTAAAGTACTACGTGTACGACTGATTAAATGTGAATTAAATACAGAAATACTATTAAAACTAAGAGTTTTACTCACTGTTAAATTGTGACGAGTAGCTGCTGTCTTGATTTTTGAACCCTCCCACATTCCAACAGGGAATTCCCACTGGAGGAATAATCCAGTTTCAGTTTACAGCTTTTAAGTGGGAAATTCTCAGTTCCCAGTACAACTGGGCAGCAGTAAAAGTAACCAGTGAAAATGCAGCGAAATGAAGATTTAACACAGCAAATGTCTCAGCTGACAGCGACTTTTGAAGCCTGTGCAGCTCCATTTTGCAGGTAAAGTAATCAAGGTGCATTATGGGAGATGTAGTTTATGGTCAATGTTGGCTTTAAAGCAGCTTATGTTAAGACACTAATATATCTTTAAAGCTCTGAGACCCCGCAGGTCTCGAGTTTGACACGTGGCCTGGTGGCTTGGTCATTAGACCAGAAAAACTGAGGTAAATTAAATGTTTTATTTTCTGACAATCTGCTGGGAGTCAAAGCTTTTAATGACTTTGTTATATTTGTATCTTTATCTCAGTTATATGACTTATTTTACTTTAACAGTGCTGGCTCAAGAGGGGAGAACTCATGAGGATACTGAGAACCCTAGCAAATGTTTTGGGACCTTCTATGAAGTCAGTCTCAGCCCCAATGGCTTCTAGATTAGAGATACCTCATTCCCCTGGCTTGTATGGTTTTTGGACTGGTTTGTATTTCTTGCTGAGCTCAAAATGTTCTCCTGTGAAGTTTTCTCTTTGTAAATAAGGACGTACCCATTCCTTGCAGTTGGAGAACATTTTTCTTCCAAGTGCTCAAAACATTTAATGATTCAACTGTTTTTCTAAAGAGATTTTTGTTTTGGGAGCCTGAGGATGAGCTGTTTAACTTGTATTAAGGACCACTTTGAGTTTATTTAAAACAACTATTTAAGTGATGGAGAGTCCACTTTCCCATGAAACACAATGTTCAATTTAAGTTTATTCACATTATTGATGAACAGTTTTTCATCGTTACCAGGCCTTTGTTTCAGTCTCTTTTCTTTTTTTTTCTCGTGTCCAGACTCGACGCCCAGCCACCCCTCCCAGACGACCCCTGTGCAGAAGAAAGTCCCCAGCAGCGCCTCGTCCCGGCAGAAGGACAAAGTCAACAAGAGGAACGAGCGCGGTGAGACCCCCCTCCACATGGCGGCAATCCGAGGAGACGCCAAGCAAGTCAAAGAGCTCATTAGCCTGGGAGCTGATGTCAACGTCAAAGACTTTGCAGGTACGAAGCTGCAGGAGATAATTATTTAACAGCTTTCATTAAGTCTGAATGCTTCTAATGACATAAAGCTGTGAAGCAGCTGCTGATTCATAGATTAAATCTCGATGAGATAACGGGACGATCAGGCAGTCGGCATGTGACGAACTCTTCTGCAGATGTTGTTTTGTGCTTGAAGAATAGAAATGGGATGAAGCTGAAATAAATAGCAGGTGTGAACTTTAAAAAAACAAACTTTTTTTTTTACCCCCGCTCTCTCCAGGTTGGACTCCTCTTCACGAAGCCTGTAATCTGGGTTACTACGATGTGGCGAAGGTTTTGATCGCAGCAGGTGCGGAGGTGAACACGCAGGGTCTGGACGACGACACGCCGCTTCACGACGCTTCCAGCAGCGGACACAAAGACGTAAGAGAGAAACCTGCAAACTGTAAACACGTACTGAAAGTCTCCTCATGGGTCTGACATACACTCACTGCCTGCCTGATCCACTCTGCTAGCACCGAATACCTGCGTTAATTCTTTAAATTCTACAAGATCCTGCTCCAAATCAACATATTAGCATCACAGTGTCTCAGATTAATAAGCTGCATGTTTATAATGTGAATCTCCTGTTCCATCACATCCCAAAGCTGATGGATTGGATTGAGATCTGGTTTTTGTGGAGACATTTCAAGTCCAATAAATCTGGATTAACCTGTGAAGTGTAACTTCAGTTTCTTGTTCTTAGCTGATGTGGTCCTCATCACTGATGGATATTTTTATTTATTTTTTAGAACATTCTCTTTAAACCCTAGAGATGTGTGGAAATTCACATTAAAAGTCACTTAAATCCTCTTTCTTTCTCATTCCGACACCTGGTTTGAGCTTCAGCGAGTCGTCATCACCTCCCCTACATGCCTAAAGGGATTACGTTGCTGCCATGTGATTGGCTGATTAGTTATTTCTGTTAACAAATGTTTGAGCAGGTGTTGCTAATAAAGTGGCCGGTGAGTGCATCTGTGGCTGTTGGAGAGAAAACGGTAACACCTCAATAAAAAGTTATAATTTTGATGGAAATTTACGGTCGTAGCCAAAAGTTGAGAATGCCTTCAGTTATTTTTGTGACGAGGTAATTTTCATGGTAGGGCCTGACTTTACCTTTAAAGTGCCTGTGACATGCATATTCTTCAAATACAAAAAGTCAAAGAAAACATCTTTATATTTAAGAAAGTTGGAATAATGCACTCGATTTTACCCATTCTGTCCCATAACGGGCCTATTTTCTTTTGAACTTGGCTCAGCCAAAGTGAAACAGGAAGTGACATCAAAGGGGAACTCATTAATAAAATAAACTCTCTGGTCTTTGTTAATTGAAACAATATTATTTAAATTCTGACTCTTCATCTCTGATAGAGACTCAAAATGATCTAAAGAAACATCAGATTATTCTCTACAGTCTGTGATGTTGGCTGTTGTAGCAACGCACTGTTCACATGCAGACATTCCCTTTGACATCACTTCCTGTTTCTTCACGGGCAAATATCTCAACAACTGTTCATCTCAGCGACATGAAATTTCTTTTGCAATATTTTATCAATGTCCTCTTTCTAAAAATGCATTCACATGTATTACAAAAATTTGTCGTCACAGGCACTTTAATAATTAATTTAATCACTCTTCAGTCTAGAGTCTGTAAGTCCAAACTTTTGTCCAGGACTATAGTTTTGTTGTACAAAAAATAAAACATTTCAACTCAAAAGTTGTAAATTTAAGTTTAATAATCAGACTCTAAATATATTTTACAACCAAACAACTCAAGTTTAATTAAATTATGTCTAACTTTGAATTTTCTGAAGCCTAATCCTCCTAATTTTTATATTATTTTAAATCCTCAGATTGTAAAGCTTCTCCTTCGTCACGGCGGTAACGCCTTCCAAGCTAACAAGCGTGGCGAGCGGCCGGTGGACGTGGCGGACTCTCAGGAGCTGGAACAACTTCTTAAAGGCGAGGTGGCCATGTCGGATCAAGATGAAACCTCTTCAGGTTGGCTCTTGTTTTAATATAACTGCACCACTGCTTTGTTTTATTTCTAAAATGTTCAGAGATTTTCTTTGATGCGTCTAAAAATGATCTTTTCTTCCCTGCAGAATCTGAAGACCCCCCGTCTGTCAACCCCTCCAGCGTGGACGACAACATAGAGGACACCGACACTGAAAAAGACTCGGATGGCAAAACGGCCACAAAGACGTCGGGCATGGACGAGTACGAGTTCAAGGACGACGAGGAGGAGGAGGATCTGAGCAAAGCCCTGAACGACAGACACATCCCCAGGAGGGAGCTGCGGCAGAGAGAAAAGGAGGACAAAGACAGGAACCATGTGGCGGCAAAGCAAAACAAGGGCGACTCTTCCTCCAAGTCCAAAAAGCAGAAAACGCCTCAAGTGCACTGCAGCTCCGACACCTCCAGCGACGAAATGGAGAGCGTGTCCGAAAAAAGGAGCTCGCCCACCTGCTCTCAGAGCTCGGAGAGCCACAAGCCAGACGGGAGGCTGAAAAAAGACGTCGCGGATCAAAAGGACAAGGGCAAAGTGAAGAGGAAGAGCAAAAGCCAGATCAAAAACAAGGAGAACCAGGAGGACGGGAAAGAGAACAGCAAAGCTTTGGTTCTCTCTCTCGCCACCGTGTCAGAGAACACGGAAAAGTGTCGGGAGGAGGACTCCTTCAAGATGTCCTTCAGCCCGAAAGACGACTCGTCTGTCCACCTCTTCCACTTGTCGTCCATCAAGGCCCCGAAGCTGAACCACAGCTTGGCAGATAAACAGAGTCCACTCAAACAGGAAAATACTAAGATCTCCATCTCTGACAGCTCGTGTCCTTTGGACAAATACAATCACTACTCTGATGGTGATTACTGCACTGAGAGCTCCAGCACCAAGGGCTGCAAACACCGGGAAAAGAGTAAACACCAGCAGAAAGACTTGGGCCTGGACGGAGACGACGGACACTCGAGTCCCTACAAAGACAGCAGCATAGGAAACAGCTTGGACGGCAGCGAGGGCACCTTACGGAAGACAGATTTAGACGGCAAAGTAGTGAAGAAGCATAAAATTAAACACAAGGAGAAAGATAAACACAGGAGGGAGCACGAGGCCGAGCGGAGCCGCCACAGGCAGAAGGAGGCCAGGAAAGACGGCCACAGGAATTTGGAATTTGACAGGGAGTTCTGGAAAGAGAATTTTTTCAAAAGCGACGAGGCAGATGAACTTCTGGGAGTGAAAAAGGAAGGCGAAGACGTCAGCTCGCTTCAGAGGCCGTCCGAGACGTCTCCCGTCAAAGATGAGAGGAACTCGAAGGAGAGGCACTCCGGCAGCAAGGAGAAGAAGCCGAGAGAGGAGCGAGAGAAAGAGAGGACTGTGAAAAAGGAGAAGGTGAAGGATTTGAAACCGAGCGAGCGTGACGAGAAGGTGGACTGTCACGGGTCAGGGTGGGTTCTGGAGGAGCCGCCGCAGAACAACAGCCTGAAAGAGGAGATGGAAGAAAAACCCATAAGCGGGATCTCAGCTGATCAGGACCAGCTGGAGCCCTCTGAAAAAGGCTCACGTGAGAAATCTGACAAGAGGCTTCTGGGAAAAGAAAAGGATTCAGATAAAATGGAGAAAAAACACCTCGAGAAGGAAAAAAAGATTAAACTGGAACACTCTGACAAAGCTGAGCCACAGAACTCGGTGGACCGTTGGAAGGAAAAAGAGAGAACCGTTTCTTCCCTCTCGCCTACAGATAAAAGCTTCAGAGAGAACGAAAGGCTGAAATCTTTATCTGCCGTCAAGAAACACGAAGACGGCAGGAAAAATAAAGATAAGTTTGACAAACGGTCCGATAGGGAGAGGCAGGACAGAGAATACATCGCAGGGGATCACAAAGACCGGGATCGTACGAACGCTGATAGGAGAGGAAAACCTCTGGAGAAGTCCTCGGATCACAGCAAGTCTGATCGCTTTAAAGAAAAGGACTGTGACCGGAAGAAGAGAGATAAGATAAAAGATGGAAGCCTTTCTTCAAGCTCCAATCTGAAATTACTTTTAGAAGATAAGAAAAGTTATCTGTCAGAAAGCACTAAGGTCTTATCTCTGAAATCAAAGGAGGAAGTTGCGAGAACTCCAGAGAAGGATCGCGACCGGCGGGACCGGGACTCTGACAGACACAGGGACAAGGATAAAGACCGGCACAAAGATCGCTCCCAGCAGGCCAAGATCAACAAACTGAGGCCTGCCGAGGCCGACGCAGAGAAGACCAAATCCAAGTCCTCCGCAGCGTCACGAGACGGCAAGCCGAAGGAGAAACGGCTCGTAAACGACGACCTGATGCAGACCAGCTTCGAGCGTATGCTCAGCATGAAGGACCAGGAGATCGAGCTGTGGCACCGGAAACATCTGGAAAAAATCAAGCAGAAGGAGCGAGAGAGGCTGAAACAGCGGCCCCTGGCTGATCTGGGGAAGTCCAAACCTAAAGACAGGACAAAATCAGAACCATATTTGAGTAAGGAGCTGATCCGCTCGAAAAGCTCCGAAGCACCTGAGGTCCACAGCAGAGACAGATCTCTGAAGGACGGCATGAGCCCCAGAACCGTGTCTCTGGACGGGAAGAGTCTGCCCACCATCGGGGCAAAGGTCATGTCGGCCGTAGAGAACTGCCTGAGCAGATCGCCTCGGCCCGAGAGCGAGCGCGGCGGCCTCATGTCCCGCTCCGTGTCCATGCACTCCGTGGTGAGCTCGGAGGACTCCTGCCAGGCCTCCACGCTAACGCCCAGAAACGCCGAGTACGACTCGGACATGAACCTGGAGGCCTCGGACTCCCAGCAAGCGTTTCTCCAGTCTTCCCTCATCATCCAAGCTGCCAGGTCTCCGTCTGTCCACGACAAGGACTGTAACAGTCTTCCAGATGTCCTCCAGACCAACCGGACACCGCTGCCGGGCAAACACGAGTCCCCGTACCTCAGGGCCATTCTGAACGAGGACGCTAACTCCTCCGCTGAGGGGAAAGCTGTGGAACATCTGCCCAAGTCCAGCCCGACCGGCGCCACGGGAGAGGAACTGAGACCGAAGGAGACCTCAGAACCTGAAGAGAGCCCCAGCTGTCAACTGAACTCCAACTCCGTCCCCGATCCAGGAGGTGAGGGGGACGGAGGCGCAGCTGGGTGTTCGGACTCGCAACCGTTAATCAGAGATCTTCCAGGTAAAAACCTGAAAATCCCACATTCCAGTGCCTCTGAGACCGGGTCAGCAGAGCAGAGAACTCCACTGGTCTCTGACCCGGTTGCAGATAAAGACCCCCCGTGTCTGATGGAGGTCTCACAGGGAGAAGAATCTGATCAGCCTTTAGTGTCTGCAGAGTCTCCAGAACCATCCACTCCCACAAACACCAGAACCCTCCAGCAGAGAGACCCACTACCACCTGCTGGTACTGAGAACCAGCAGCAGTCCCAGTCAGGGAGCCCACAGGTTTCTGACCACAGTGACCAACCTGTGGAGACCCCCGACAGACCAGAGGAGGAGGACATGGATACCAGTTCAGAAAACCTACGATCAGAAAGGCCGGGGAGTCCGGTGCCGCCCCCCAGTTTGCACATTCCCACCTCTGCTGAAGGGGAACCCTCACCGGGTTCAAACAAAACCGAGTCCAAAGGTTCTGAAGAGGACGGGATCCTAAATAACCCGGACTGCAGGAAGTCCTGGCCTTCCAGTGACGATGCAGACCCGTGTGTCGAGTCTCAGACGGAGGACGGGGCGACCTGTTTGAGTCCCGAACACAAAGCTGAGGACATGACCGACGTCCCAACAGAGCCCAACAGAACCGAGAGCTCTTCACTCGAAGGCAGTCTGAGTTCAGAAGGAACCTCTGAGTCCAAACCAGAGGTCCACCCTGAGCCGATGGAGGCCTCGCCACCTGACGAGAAACTGGAGTCGTCGTCGTCTGCAGAGGAGCCGAGTCCAGCCAGCGTCCAGCAGCTGGCTCAGGCCGACAGCAGCACCGCCTCAGGGAGCTCCTCGCCGCAGTCCGGAGACCAGGAGTCCGACTCCTCAGGAGCCAAGCTCAAGCTCCGCCCCGCTGACGAGGAACTGGACGTCCACGTTCCGCACCCACGCAAGAGGAAGATGCCCAGGCTGTCGAGCTCCCAGCTGAGCTCTGCAGCTCAGCAGGAGAGGGAGAAGTGCCAGCAGTCCCTCGCCGCCATCGTGGACTCGGTGAAGCTGGAGGAGATCGAGCCCTATCAGACGGAGCGAGCCAACCCGTACTACGAGTTCCTGCACATCCGGAAGAAGATCGAGGAGAAGCGCAAAGTGCTGTGCAACGTCACGCCCCAACCGCCGCAGTATTATGATGAATATGTGACCTTTAATGGATCCTACCTCCTGGACGGGAACCCACTCAGCAAACTCTGCATACCAACGGTGAGTCTCCTTTCAGGTCTGACAAAAACTTTACATTTAGATCTGTTCGGGTTGGAAATGAATCTGACATTAAAGTAAATGCTCATAGGTAGATGTAATTAGTTTAAGATTTATTTGTGGGTAAAAGTTTGACAGTGATTCACAAACTTTTCAGCTTCCGACCAACAAGCTAACAGTGACAGAAACTTGTGACCACAGCTGTTTTTATTTACTGATAACATGATTTATTTCTCCTCACAATCATGGCAGAAAAAAAAGATCAGTTTAACATTTAATGTAGCTTGTGCAAGTCATCTCAGGACTCAAAACTTGGATGTTTTTTGACCCAGAATAGGATCCGAACCCCAACTTTAGAAACCCTACAGTAAATCTGCCAGTGTCTAAACCAGGGGTCTGCAACCTTTTACAATCCCTGACTCACTAATAAAATGAGTCCAGAGCCATAAAACATTATCAACTGATGGTCCGTGGGCCACATTGAGTTTGTTAAAGGGATCCATGATTAGTTGTAACATCAGACTTTATTTAATAAACATATATTTTAACTGTAAAATAAAGACTATAAAAATACTGTAGGTTTGAGAAGAACCTCAGCTTAGCCTGTTAGCTTTAGCGCCGCCGACGCTATTGCCTTATTTGTTTTAGCTCGGCGCTAGCGTGACAAACTAACAAGCTAAACTGAGGTCCTCTATCCATATTTTCAGTTGCAGGCTGAGTCATTTTTGCGTTCCCTTCTCTGTCATGTGGATGGAGGACCTCAGTGATGAGAGGAGAATGTGTAGCGCTGAGCTAATACATACTGTATATATAGTGATAGCGTCGGGGCTAATGCTAAAGCTAACAGGCTAAGCTGAGGTTCTTCTTCCATGAAGCAGCTCTGTTGTCCTCCATCCATATTTTCAGTTACAGACTGAGTCATTTCTACCTTCTCCTCTCTGTCAACGATCTATGGTTTCATTTAAAAGAGTCGATCATCAGATATTGTCCAAGATTAACCTTCAGGGTGGATATAGCTCGCTCACACCGAGGACCTATCCACGTCATCATTTACCCAGAATGCTTTGTGTGTAAATAAAATAGCTCAGTCCGTGTTAAAATATATTTTTAAAAATTTAGTTTAAAAATTATAAAAACTAAACAGCCTACAGTATTTTTACAGTCTTTATTTTACATTTAAAATAAATGTTTATCAAATAAAGTCTAATGTTACAACTAATCTTGCTTCCCTTTAATTGGGGGCCTTTCCAGCCAGTGGAGGTGACATTATAAAAGTGAAATATGTAGTGAATTTTATCATTTATTGTTTTTACACTTTAGGGTAGACCATATCTATGCAAACAAGAAAAATACTGTGTATAGTTTATTTATACTCAGTATTAATAAAAATTACAACTGAACTATGCAGTCTTAAAGATCAGTTAGATTACTGAAGAGGCCAACAGCCAACTACACCACAAACAAACAGATTTTACTCACCAGCATTCAGATGTCACACAGGAAATCTCCTGGATTTGAGGTCAGAGCGGTCCAGACGTCCTTCTGAGCCGACATAAGATGTTCAGAAACTCAGCTGACCCACAGTCCAAAGCTGCACCTGAACGCCTCAAACAAAACACTCGCTGCTTCTCGTCGGCTCACATGTTTATGTTTCTTTCCTCAGATAACTCCGCCCCCGTCGTTACCCGAGCCGCTGAAAGAAATGTTCAAACAACAAGAAGTGGTCCGGATGAAACTACGGCTGCAGCACAGCATCGAGAGGGTAGGCAACCGCCTTAACCCCACAGAAAGGTTGGGTTTACGACACGACCTGACTCGATTTTTATCCCTTCAGGAGAAGTTGATCGTTTCCAACGAGCAGGAGGTCCTACGAGTTCACTACCGGGCAGCGAGAACACTAGCCAATCAGACTCTGCCTTTCAGCGCCTGCACCGTCTTACTGGACGCAGAGGTATACAACATGCCTCAGGACATCCAGGTGAGCAAAACGAAGCATGAAAACTGTTTTTCAGTTCAGTTTGGTAAATATTGTTTTATTTTGTAGAACGATGACGGCAAAACGTCAGTAAGAGATCGGTTCAACGCCCGGCAGTTCATGTCCTGGTTACAGGATGTCGACGACAAGTTTGACAAACTGAAGGTACGACTTTTTGTTGTTATTATTATTAGTAGTATTATGTGCAGAAGTTCTTTATTGTTTGTGTGGAATTGTTTTATCCCGCTTTTTTCTTACACCTACACTGTCTTCAAAAAGATGAAACCTGAACAGGTTGATTAAATTTAGTTTTTCTGGTGAACAGACAGCTAAAATTGCGCCCCTCTTTTCCCTCCTCAGACGTGTCTTCTGATGCGGCAGCAGCACGAGGCGGCAGCTCTGAACGCCGTGCAGCGTCTGGAGTGGCAGCTCAAACTGCAGGAGCTGGACCCGGCCACCTACAAGTCCACCAGCATCTTRGAGATCCCCGAGTTCTACATCCCGCTGGTGGAGGTCAACGACGACTTCGACCTCACGCCGATATGACGGGAAACGAAAAAAAAACAAACAAACAGGAAATGAAGCACTTAGAAAGTGGCGCCGGAACAACGGAGCACTTATAAACGAGACAGTTTTACTCCAGAGCTTTTAAAGTCTGACGTAGGAGGACCAGGATGGAGGACTGAGCAGGAAGATGGCGTCAGGAACCAGAAGAATCTGGGCGGGTCGGAGCCGCCGCCGCTCGTCACGCAGGGTCACGCAGCTGAAAGGTTTCAAATGTTTTCAGTGTGTTCATACATTTTGTACAGGCCGTGCTCTTAATTTTTTAACTTATTTTATACATTAAAAATGTGCATTTGTACATAATTCTGTAATTATTTTAAACCTGTAAAAACAAAAAAATAGATATTTTGATTGTAAACTTGTCGTTTGTTTTAATGGACCAAAGTTGTTTTTTATATTGAGTGTCCTCTGCGTTCGTGATGTTCTTGTTGTTGTTGGCTTTTTGTTGTTGTTTACTTTCCTTTAATCGTCTCCTCCTTCCTCACCTGGAGCTTCACGCCACAGCCGGTGTGTTTGACTTTTAAAGCTGTGCATGCGTTCCCATGTTCGTACTTCCCCCACTTTTTAAAAGCTGTCATGTGCAACTTAATTGTGAAGTTTACTGATGTGTTTCAGCATTTTATTTTATTTTTCTCCCCAACATTGTGTCTCTTCCGCCTCCTCATGTGTTGCTCATTGTGTCTGGCGCACATTAAAGTCTGTTGCTTCCAAGAAAAGAAAAATGAAAAGGAAAAAAAAAACTTTTACAGTTTCAATGTGAGATCACAACAAATCCTATTTTTTCAACATAATGCCTTTTGAACGATAGTTCTAAAATATGTCTATTTTAATATTTACTTGTTACATGACCTGTACATATTTGTAATATATYATTGAATAAATTTTATTTGTTGTGAAACTACTTTTTGTCTCCTGAATTGTTTTGTGGGTGCAGAGTTCTGTTCAGACAGCAGGTGGCGCTGCTGACAGCAACAAGAAAACCTGTTAACTTTTATGAGCTGTTTTACTAATTCTAGCTTTATGATTTAAGAATTTTAGCTCGTATGTAATATTTTGAGCATTTTAGCTTGTAGGTAGGCTACAGTTTCAATATTTTTAGCTCAGGTAGGGTTTTCAAATTTTTTTGTAACTTTTTTGCTAAATTTATGTCGATTTTGCTCAGCTTGGCTGGTAGTTCAGCTGATTTTAATGTTAAGGTATTATTTTGTTTATTTTATATTGTTTTGCTAAATGTGAGTAAATTTTTTGGCATGATTTTGCTAATTGTTTGGCTTGTTTTAAAATTTTCACCTCAGTCTGAATTCATTCTTTAGTTTCACAGAAAGTCTTTTTAGATTAATTTCATTCTGTAAACAAACATTTCAGATTCACGTCCTCTTCCTTGATCTGAAACCATTTCCGGACTCTTATCCTCCCAGCGGCTGAAAGGGGGTCGGTGTGTTTGTTGTGGCCCCCCTGCTCTGGACACCTGTGGAGCCGGAAGTGGCCCTCAGAGCCGGGTGGGTCCAGATGAGCGCCCTCTCCTCAGCAGGGAGCCGCTCAGCTTCACAGCTCCAGAGTGAAGCTTTCTCACCTGATGAGCTCCCAGTCCGTTGATAGACCAAACAAAGGCCTCTTTAATCCTGTGGGGGTAGTTTGAAAAGAAAAAGAGAGAGAGAAAAAGATCAGAACCGAGTCCAGCTCACGCGTTTGGAGCGGATTTTACGCAGCGTCTTTTTACGCACGCAGTTCCTTTTTCTTGGAGTTTCTCTGCTGAAGGGAGGCGGGTCAGTGTAAAAGCTCCCCCCCTCCTCGGGCTTCTGGGCTCAGATTTTATGGGACCTGAGAAAGAGGAGCGAGTTTTTTTCTTCTTCTTCTTTCTCTTCTCCACAAAGCTGCGCTGGAAAATGGACCGTGTGCCTTTAAGGCGCCCGACTGCCTGTCGCTTTGTGCTGTGGAGAGACTGACGCCCTGTGGACACAGTGGACAGAAACACCATCCTGGAGAAGTTCAAAGTGAAAACAACCTCAGTCCTCCTTAAAGAAGACAACCTGAACACCTCCTAACTGCGCTGTGGTGAGTTTAAAACCAGCTCATATCGTTGATTTCTGGTCTGTTTTTGCGCGTGGGTTCGATTTAGATTGAAGGGAAACAGGAAAAAAAAGAAGAAAGAAGAGAAACGAGGTTAAAGAAACGCGCTCAGGAATGAGGCAGCTTTTGTTCCTCACATGTTTCTCCCTCATGTGGAGTGAGACTTTAACGTGCAGCGAGCTTGTTTGGGGTGTAAAGGCAGGGAAAGTGTGACACGGGAGTGAAATAAGCTGGAGGTGAAGGGGGGGAGCTGATGTTTCCAGATGTTGTGATTCTTTGCCTCTGAATGAAACGTGTCTGCAGGCCTTCTTTTGGAAATGTGACCTTTTTGCATGACACAGCAGTGATTTCCAGGATGTTTACAAGACAATTACAAACACTTCCTTTAGTATTTTACATTTAAAAGTTAAGCTTGGAGATGCCAGAGGAAATATTTTGCTCTCAGAAGAGAGAAAAAAAAAAGATTTCAGAGTAAATGTGACCACTTTTCTGTTTGTTTTTGTTCTGTAAGGTATTTCTCAGTTGGATGCCGGTGTGAGCCACCAGGATGGGGCCTGCTCAGCTGATCCTCCCCACCACAGCAGCCCTCCTCTTCCTCCTGTCAGGACTGTCCCCGACCTCCGGCTGCAACAAGGCCCTCTGCGCCAGCGACGTCAGCAAGTGTCTCATCCAGGTGAGAAGCTGCACTTGGCGCCGAACGAGCGTGTCGAAACCGTGGACCGCAAAGTTGTGATTCTGGGTCGTGTGGTTTCGCCCCCGAATGATGCAATCTGGTTCCTGAACCTCTGGAGATGATCTCTGCAGATAAAATCAGGAGGAAAAACTGCAGCCAAGATTCCCTTCTTCCAGCTGTTTCACATAAATAGACACGAACGCAGGTCTTTGCTCACTTTATGGGTTTTGAAATGGTCGTAATTCAGTTTATTTATACCTGAGACAATTCACAACAAAAGTCGTCTCAAGAGAAACACAGGTCCAGCTCAGATCCAGAATCTAATCCACTTTGCTTCCTGCTATAATGACGTACATTAGTTAAAGTTGTGTAAAATGTTTGGCTCGTAGCAGCTTTCTGCACAGATTTACTCAGATTTAACATCATAACTGTCTTTAATCAGGTGACTGTGATGCAGCAGAATACTGCTGTTTACTGATGGAGGTACAGAGACATGGTGGGTCCAAAAACAACCAGAGACAAACATTAAACCAGAGACAAACTCATCCAAACACTGGTTTTATTCCTTTTATAATAAAGTCAGTTTAAATACAGCACACGTCCTGGCTACCTGGACAGGTATGGACACATGTCCTGTCTACCTGGACAGGTATGGACACATGTCCTGTCTACCTGGACAGGTATGGACACATGTCCTGTCTACCTGGACAGGTGTGGACACATGTCCACTACCTGTGAAAGTTCAGAGACTAAAAGGACATGTGTGGACACAATTTGTGTGTCTGTCTTTTCAGGACACTTTCATTTCGCAGCTCCGACTTCTTCTGTTGACTCTCTGACATCATTTCCTGTCCGTCACTTCTTCATACGTGCCAAATTAATTTGACATCTCAGACGCTGTAGAAAAAAATGATAAATGAGAATAAATAATGTCCAACCTGCTCTGCCCCTAGAAATAAGTTCCCCACCTCTCCTTGTGCTGTTGTCTTCCCCTCACCTGTATTTCTGTATTTCCCTGCGGTCAACAGTCCTCATGCCCCCACCCCCGGGTGAGTAATACCGACTTTTTTCTAAAAATTACTGATTTTTGGTAGCCTGGCCCTTGCCTTCCTACGCACTTCCGCTCAATTCTAGTTTCCCTACCCTGCTTCATCTGGGATTTCTTCAGGAGAATTTTTGTCCGGGCCAATCAGAGAACAGAACGTCGATGTTCTGCGCAGTGTCTGCTAGTTATTTTAGCATACGGCAGTGGAGGAAGTGAATGAAGCCAGTTGATAAGGCTTCCAAATTAAATTAAATTAGTCTGACAAAGCAGCAGCTCTCATTTTACAGCCGTCTCGTTCGGCTCAATAATTCTCTCCTCTCAGCAGGGTTGTTTACAGCGAGCACAATTTCCYGTTAGCTTCTTAGCTTAGCCTCCTTCACAGTGGAGCTAGCATACACATACGCCGCGGCCAGCCGATCCAATCATTTTAAACTTCAGCAGAGGCCACGCCTCCAGAAAGCATCACTTCTCTATAGCTGAGAGTCCAGACCCTCGTACGGGTCATGGTACGGGTCTGCCACTCGTCTGGTTGGTCTGAGGACGTCTCTCACCTTGTGGACGGTTCTTCTCGTTTAGAGGTAAATAAAGAGTCGATGTGTTAAATTAGTTCAGGAGGTTCTGCTGTTTTAAAACCTGGTGTTTAACCTCAGAGACTGTTTGACCCCTGTGACCTCTGAGCTGCTCCGTGGGGGAGAGGAAGGATTTTAGTTTTTTTTGTTTTTTTTTAGCAGTAAGATGAATTTTCTGTGCTGGAAGTTCAGTTTTTAAACACTTAGATTAGATGAATGTATTAGAAGCTATAATAACAAATGCATTACCTTCATGTTTTTTTTTTTACTTTACATCTACAGCTAAACATTTAGGTGCGTTTACAATTAACAATCAAAGATTTGTTCTTAAGTTTGAACCTGTTTTTTTTTTATTTAAAGTGGATCATTTTGTTGCAGATTTGTGAATTTTTCGTCGTCCAGCTCGTCTGTTTTCTTTTAGCTTCCAGGTGGATTATTTCTTCTAATGAGTTCGTCCTCAGGACGTGGCGCTCCTGTGACCCCGCCGACACGAACCTGCCGGCTGTCAGACAAGAGAGCGATGGTGTGTGTGTGACGGTGTGTGTGTGTGTTTATGTGTGTAAAGGAGAAACTTCCCCGCCTCCGGGCCGCCCTGTAGTCGTTTCTTGTGATCAGTGGGATCTGCGGCCCGACACTCGCTTTTTACGCCTCGCTGCCGTCTCAACTCATTTGTCTGGATTCACTGAAACRCCCCTGAGGGTGGGAGAACATGAGAGGAGGGGTCAGGAGGGTGTGTGTGTGTATGTGTGTGTGTGTGAGAAGGAGTTAAACTAAAGTGTGCAGAGCAGCTCGGTCCGGTCCAGGCAGGGTGGCAGCAGAACTCAAAGCTTTAAACCCAAACAGAAACGTTCTGTCCCTCATCAGGACAGAGCTCTGTTTTCCCATGATGCTCTGCTTTCTTCCCACTTTGGCTGATGTTCAGCTGATTCTGAGTGTTTCCACTTGAYACCAAGAAAAGCCGGAGACATGATTGGTCTGTTTGACTTTTGGGTGAGGTTTGAAGAAGCCATAACGATTCAGTCGGATGAACGCTGGACAGCAGGGCTGAAAAGGCCAGAAAGCCACGATATTTTAAATATAAATAATAATTTTAGTCATAACTTGAGATAGGAAGGAGCTAGCTGCACAAAATTTGTTGTGTGATTATGACAAACTCCACCCACACCAAAAACTACGTCAATCATGGTTAGGACAAGCTCCGCCCACACCAAAAACTACGCCAACCATGGTTAGGACAAACTCCGCCCACACCAAAAACTACGCCAACCATGGTTAGGACAAACTCCGCCCACACCAAAAACTATGCCAATCATGGTTAGGACAAACTCCGCCGACACCAAAATCTACATCAACCATGGTTAGGACAAACTCCGCCCACAACAAAAACTACGTCAATCATGGTTAGGACAAACTCGGTCCACACCAAAAACTACGCCAACCATGGTTAGGACAAACTCCACCCACACCAAAAACTACGTCAATCATGGTTAGGACAAACTCCGCCCACACCAAAAACTACGTCAATCATGGTTAGGACAAACTCCGTCCACACCAAAAACTACACCAACCATGGTTAGGACAAACTCCGCCCACAACAAAAACTATGCCAACCATGGTTAGGACAAACTCCACCCACACCAAAAACTACGTCAATCATGGTTAGGACAAACTCCGCCCACACCAAAAACTGCATCAACCATGGTTAGGACAAACTCCACCCACACCAAAAACTACGTCAATCATGGTTAGGACAAACTCCGTCCACACCAAAAACTACGTCAATCATGGTTAGGACAAACTCCGTCCACACCAAAAACTACGCCAACCATGGTTAGAACAAACTCCGCCTACACCAAAATCTACATCAACCATGGTTAGGACAAACTCCGCCCACACCAAAAACTATGCCAACCATTGTTAGGACAAACTCCGCCCACACCAAAAACTACGCCAACCATGGTTAGGACAAACTCCACCCACACCAAAAACTACGTCAATCATGGTTAGGACAAACTCCGCCCACACCAAAATGGTTAGGACAAACTCCGCCCACACCAAAAGCTACATCAACCATGGTTAGGAAAAACTTCGCCCACACCAAAGTCTACATCAACCATGGTTAAGACAAACTCCGCCCACACCAAAATCTACATCAACCATGGTTAGGACAAACTCCGCCCACACCAAAAACTTAATTTGGCAAAATATTTGTCTAACAGATGATTATCTCCTACCATTTGGCATAAGGTGGAAATGTTCAGACTGTGTGTTAGCAAAATATCTCATGAACTGCTTGAGGAATTTTAATGAAACGTGCACAAAGTGATCACACATCAATCAACCGTGGCTGTAAGTTTTTACAGATTTGGAGCTAAAATGTGCCTCACGACACCTCGAACGTGTATCACTCATCACCTTTCACCWGCCGAACCTCAAACGAGTCGATTTCTGAGACAGAACGCCTCGATCGATTTTTGGATGTTCCCGGTGACGTTCATGATTTCGTTCCCAAGTAGCTTTTTTTTTTAATGACACCTTTGAGAGTCATAATTACTTCTGGGATCAGATCCTGATCCAGACGTTTTGTGGGGGGCGGTGCGGAGAGGAGCTGACTGTGTGTGGTTTTTGTAATCCCTCACCGGGTGAGTCATCTGAAAGTCTTTTATCGTCCCTGGGTCTGTTTACGTGACGGAGACGGTCCCTGAGAGGACGGAGGAGAAAACTGAGCAGGAGGAGYAAAGTACTGTGTGTGTTTGTGTGTGTGGGGGTGTCTCTGTCCTCCTCTCCAGGTGTTCCCCCTCCTCCTCCTCCTCCTCCCCTCATCGTCGTGACCTTGACGTGAAGGAATGTGCTCCCTGTTCTGTGTCAGGAGGGAACAGGAAGAGGAGCTCCTCTGGCAGTCGCCTTTTAATCCCACCAACGTGGTTTTAGTTTCTTCAGTGCAGAGTCGAGCAGAACCTTCTTTATTCATGYCGATCTTCAAATTTTATTCTTCTTTCTTCTGTTCCCCCTTCAGGAGTCGACACAACGAGTCAACCTCCATATCCTCTAACTGCATCTTTGAAGCTTAGAGAGTAACTTACCCCAAAATTAACTTTTTTAGCTGATAAACTGTCTAGAATGTGTCTAAAATGTTATATAGTAC
>NW_013952643.1:753195-767291 GCF_001266775.1 Austrofundulus limnaeus | reverse complement strand
GATTTTTTCAAGTCTTACAGATATTTTAAAGACCTCATTTTCAAATTCATCTAACTTGTCAGAGCCTATAGGATGATTTAAATAAACAATAAATAACATCAAACAGCCATCTTCCAACCTGTTCTGCCGCTAGTAATAAGTTACTTTTTCCTCTCCTTTCCTCATGCTTCGCAGCAGGCGCTTTCATGTCCGCAGCTGAACCCCCCCCCCCGCGGGTGTGAATTGTATGGACTTTTTTGCAAAATTTATGGATTTTTAGGGCTCTTTATACAGGTAAACATCCAAAGAGGTTGAAATATATGCGAACCGGACCGAACTTCAGTCAAACAAGACCCAACACTTTTATTCTGATTTAAACTAGCGATCTTTTGAGCAGCTGCAGCTGTATGCTTTTATTTTTTTATGTCAGGCTGTCGGAGCGCTCCTCCTCCTCTGTCTGGTGCTGGTGTGGGGTGAAAATCGTCCACCTCAGACTGTTCAGAGATGTAACTATCTGCGATACTGTGGTCACTCTCCATGTAGCATCAGTTATGCTAATGCTAGCTGTCGCTTTCTCTCGTCCTGGCCACACCTCCGCTCTCTAACCCCCCCCACCTACCCACTTTGATGCATTTTTCAAATTTCGCCTTGGGGCGGAGTTACCTTTTCACAGGGGGGGTAAGATACACTTTAAAGATTTGGTATCTGTAGTATCYATATTTCAATATCCATCCACACATCACTAGTTTCAAAACAAAGAAAGTGGCTATTTTGAGAACTGGCAACAATTTCAGAGTTTGCAACTCTATTTTTGGTGTTAATCCTAGGTGGTTCCTGTGCACATGTGGGTTTTCTCCAGGAACTTTGGTTTCTCCTCACTGATCAAAAACATGCATGACTAAATTGGTGACTAAATTATACTTATGTATCCCTATTCTGGTCCAACTGTTTTAATAACATAATTAAATCAGAAATTACAGATTTAATGAGATGTGGGAAAACATTTTGCATATTTCTTGTCATGTTGAACTTTAAAACTATTTTTTTCTACCTAAAATGTTTTAACGTCAACAGAAATCAGAAGAAAAAAGTTATTTGACATTCAGACCCTCYTTTTCTCCACAGTTGCTATAAAAGAGAATAATTTTAGCGCTGGCAACGTGTCAGGACTTGCTTCTTTCTTAGATGGAAACTTTTTTTTTTTTTGCGTTATCTACGTCTTTGCGGACCTCTCACATTCCTCCACGGACTCGTTTCACGCCTCATGGAGCTCTCAGAGGCTCCGTCCTGTACTGGAAACCTGATTTAATGTCATGTTTCTTGTTTGAACAGCTTGTCTACATGTTGTCTTTAGTGTGCTGCTGCGTGATGTTTAACTCTGAAAATTAGAGGTGGACTGATACGGCTGAGAGCAGGACGGCCGACAGATGATTTTTAGGTCTTATTTAACTTTAATAAACATTTGGTTCATTTAAACAAACAAAAAAGTGAATAAAGTTAGCCTAAAAATATTTGCTAAAAGTGCATTTAAATTATTGGACAAAAAGAAGAGTCAAAAACATCTGAGGGTTTAAAAATATAGCTGTTTCAGCTGTGTTTTCTCTCTCTGGCTGATGAACGTGTTGCAGATTTCTCCACAGCTTCTGTTTAATGGTATTGTGTGTTTTCTGCAGGAGCTGTGCCAGTGTCGCCCGTCTGATGGGAACTGTTCCTGCTGTAAAGARTGCATGTTGTGTCTGGGAAACCTCTGGGAGGAGTGCTGCGACTGCGTGGGTGAGCTGGACTCTATAACAATTACYATCAGAATGTTCCAGATGCAATCTTAGGTGAAATCTGGACATTAGAGACTCGATGTTTCCTGACCCACATGGGGTCCCGTTCGGAACTTTAAGAAGCGCTGCTTCAGTGGAAAAGAAAAATAATAATAATCTACTGGAGTTTAGGTCCAGTTTCTACTTTCAGGTGTWCCCCTTGGCCTTTTATTTGGACCCCCCCCCACCTTTTTTTTTTGAATAATAGATAAAACAGTTCACTGAGAAATTGGAAAATTCAGAAAGTTGATGCATCTTAACAAAATGCAATTCTGTTTTTGCAATTTTTTTTACTTGTTATTGCGCGTATCTCACAGGGCTGAGACTGTTGGGGGTTTAGGAGGCAGTTAAATTTCTGTAAACCCGCACAAATCTCTCCTGTGATAGAAGCCATCAGAGGCTAACAGCCCTGATCYTCCAGGTCTAAGAACATCGATGAAACATTCGTTTTAAAAATGTGGTCCGGTAGATTGAATCATAAATGTTGAGGGGCGGCTACGTTTGGTGGATATGAACAAAATAATGTGCACCACTGGGAGTACAATTTTGCAAGCAGTGCAGTTTTTAAAAACTGGTTGTGAGATTGTCAAACAAATCGGTGCAAACTTTGTACTGGTCTGTTGTGGTGAAGAAGGAGCTGAGCTGGGAGCTGGTTCATCTYCATTATTACTKCTCATCTATGGTCACAAACTTTTGGTAGTGACCAAAAGAATGAGATCGCAGATACAAGTGGTCGAAATTAGTTTTCTCTGCAGGGCAGCTGGACTATTTTAGAGTTGAGAGGTTCAGTTCTCCAGGAAAAACTCAGACTAGAGCTGTTCCTCCACATCCAGAGGAACCAGTTGAGGTGGTTCATCTGGTGAGGATGACTCCTGGATGCCACCCTAGGAAGGTGCTTTAGGCATGTCCGACTGAGAGGAGACKCCGAGGAAGACCCAAGACACGCTTGAGAGACTCTGACTGTGTCTAAATTCAGGGACTGTGTCCTTTGAAGGACCTGGTCTACATGGTCTGGGTCCTTTGTCAACCACGAAGACCTGAAGAAAGTGGCTGTGACTTTGGATGGTCTAGCCTTTAGATTTATTCCTGCCCTTTCCCCTGTGTACGTCCTGTCACCTAGCAATCGGGGCAGCACTAAACAGAAGCAATGAAGATCAAAATTATTAAAATAATAACATCTTAATATTATTAATGTTATGAATTAACAAAATGAGCTTGAAGGCAATACATGAAGAACTAAGGGACCTGCCATATGAAGTCATTTAAGAAGAATAATATCAAAAAGGTTTCTATGCAAATGTCAAAAGCCCAACAACACAACCGGGATAGGCAAAATGAGAAGAATACACGGGACCCGACCCGTCCTACACATCAGGGGACAAAGAGGACACATTTATGGGCCACAATTGAAGGAGCTTTGGAATTTAGACAGCCTTCAGTGCATCGCTGTGACGTATTGGGCCTTCGAAGGATGCAGCCCCTGAATTTGGATACAGACATTGTCTCTTGCTTGGATGGACTGATGGATGGACTGATGGATGGATGATGGATGGATTGCTGGATGGACTAATGGACTGATGGATGGACTGATGGATGGATGGACGGATGGATGGATGGACCGGTGGATGGATGGGTGGATGGTCAGACGGATGGATGGACGGATGGATGGATGAATGGATGGACAGATGGATGGATGGACAGATGGATGGATGGATGGACCGGTGGATGGATGGGTGGATGGACTGATGGATGGATGGATGAATGGATGGATGGGTGGATGGACTGATGGATGGATGGATGAATGAATGAATGAATGAATGAATGGATGGATGGACAGATGGATGGATGGATGGACCGGTGGATGGATGGACCGGTGGATGTACTGATGGATGGATGGATGAATGGATGTACAGATGGATGGATGGATGGATGGACAGATGGATGGACTGATGGACGGATGGATGGACTGATGGATGGATGGAATGATGGATGGATGGATGGATGGATGGATAGATGGACTGATGGATGGATGGATGGATGGATGGATGGACTGATGGATGGATGGATGGATGGACTGATGGATGGATGGATGGATGGACTGATGGATGGATGGATGGATGGATGGATGGACTGATGGATGGATGGACTGATGGATGGATGGATGACTGATGGATGGATGGATGGTCTGATGGATGGAATGATGGATGGATGGACTGATGGATGGATGCTCAGAACATGACCTCATGATTGACCTGCAGGAACATGTGACATGTGTTCAGGGCTCCGGCGGCTCTGACTCGGGGTGGGACACGTGCTCAGCAGAGAGTCTCAGGTCTGCTTTGACAGACAGAAATGATTCTACTTGTTGACAAGGAGGTTTTATTAAAGTGCTTTCATGTGGAACACCAGAACAGGAATCTGCGCACTCTCRGCTGTTCTGCTGCCCAGATGTTGACTCTGTGTTTTCCTCCTCCTTGCACTTTGCTTTGAGCAACTTTATGTCTTCATTTGTTCTTCTTTTCCCCTCCACGCCAGCTTAAGTTTCCACTTAGGACATGTTTTCTGGGCCGAACGRCGCCTGCTTTGAAGTGTGTCTGTGAGCGGTTAAAGGAGAGTTTGGATTTTTTTTAAAGGGAGCGAGGGATGGAGCAGCCGTGAGTTAGTTTTATCTAAAACAGCTGCTCCGGCTCTGCTTTTAGCATCGGTTTGTGATCCAAATTCCTTGTTAAAGTCCGCTCCCCCATTAGGCGATTTACTCGCTCGTCGTAAATCACTTCAACTCATTAAAAAAAGGTCAGGAGGATTATATCCGACGACTTGGGGCCTTTTTGCCAAGTGATTACTACTGTATGTGGGGATGAAATGAAGTGTTAAAAAAAACTTAATTAAGACAAGCTTTTTGACAGCGCTGTGGGTTTTTTTTTTCACAAACTGCCCCAGTTTAACTTCCTCGTCCATCTTTTTATTTCCTCTCCCGTCAGGGATGTGCAACCCCAAGAACTACAGCGACTCCCCCGCCACGTCGAAGAGCACGGTGGAGGAGCTGCACCACCCCATCCCCTCGCTGTTCCGCGCCCTGACGGAGGGCGAGGCGCCCATCAACATGATGGTGGTGTCCTTCCCCGTGTCCGAGGAGCTCTCGCACCACGAGAACCTGGTGTCCTTCCTGGAGTCGCTCGACAGCCAGCACCAGAACGTGTCGGTGCCCGGCAACAGCATCCACACCAGCTACGACAATCAAGGTACCACCTGGAAACGGGTCTCCTTTGTGTCTTTGGTCTTATGTCAAAATATTAGTGATGATGTCACAAAACAGGAAGTTCTGCTCCTCCAAAAATATGCTGAACATTCTTAAAAGCATTCACTTTTTTACCGTGGAGTCCTAAAAGTAGAGAAAACTGTTAAAAGAAACAATAGTCCACATCTGTTTTTGTAGACCAGACCAATTCAAGATGGCTGCCACAACCATATGACTTAAAAAAAACACAAAAACAAATGGTTAAATCTGGAAATTATGACATGCTAGTAGCTGAGACTCATCCCCAACACACATTATAAGCACTAAATTGTTCAACATTTAGAGTCATCCCATTTCATGATGGATGCTAARGCTAACTGACATTAGCCAACTTAAAAAATGGCTGTAAGTCAGCCATTTTTTTTTTTTTTACAAATGTCAGTTTTACAGATATTTAGCTAGAATTTCATGTGGTAGTAGTTGAGATTCACTCACAAGACAACCTGAGAGCAAACACTTTGTAGTAAATTATGATACTTTCACCACCGTGTCCCACAGATGGGATACATTTCCAAAACTGAGGTTTATTTCTAGGCTTGTTTTGGCATCCATTGTTGTTTTTTCATATTGCTCAAAAAAATTTAATTCTAAAAGATTAAAGCTTATTTTTCTCCTAACACAGATACAAGTGAAATAAATCGGTTCTCGCTTTTATTTTGAAAGTTTACTTGAAAGAACAACTCGACTTTATTGAGAAAAATAGTCCAAAAATTCAAAGTCGGGACATCTGCAGAGGGGGAAAAAATGTGTTCAGGGCTTGTGTTTGAGCTCATTAACGTTTTTTATTTATTTGGGTTTTTTTTGTTAGCACTGCCACTGTAATAATAAAGCTTCTGAATAAGTGAATCAACACGGCATACTTTACAAACGAGTCATGCCTTCACATAGGTTTTTCCAGTCGTTACAGGTTTTGTCATCTGGATTTATGAACTCTGACTTGGCCGGCGCTGCCAAACAGTTTCTATTTAAAGGAATAAATATCTGGGATGAAAATGTCCTGCTGCTCGTTTTATTATTTTTTTTCCCATTTGAGGTTGTTTTGACTCTATAATTCAAACTGCTCAGCATAAAGTAACATTCCCACAAAGCTGAGCAGTTAACTCATTACAACCCACCAAAATAAGTAAAAGTGGAACCGCTGAGGGTTTTAAATATAAATACCTGTTTCTATAAAACCGATTTACTGGATCTGTGACTCATGTCGCGTGCTTTATCCCCCCCAGAAAACATGTGCACGGTGGTCTACTTCGACGACTGCGTGTCCATCCGTCAGTGTAAGCTCTACTGTGAGTCAATGGGAGGATCAAAGTACCGCTGGTTTCACAACGCCTGCTGCCAGTGCATCGGGCCRGAGTGCGTGGACTATGGCAGCAAGGCTGTGAAGTGTCTGAACTGTTTGTTTTGAAAGGCGGTGGTGCAGCGGCGACATGTTGGTACCAAATGTCTGGGCTGAACCGGAGGACTGAGGGCAGAGGCACACATGACTGTCGTATGTTAGCATTCCTCTAAATCTAACCCCTTACAAAATGTTTTTACTCTGCCGTTCCACTGTATATTTTAAGACATGATTCAATAGTGTGTGGGGTTTTTTTTTACTAGAAATGTATATGAGTAATGTATTTTTGCATTTATATTCTGCTAAATCTCAGTCTTGTGCCAAATAAAGAAAATATTTGGTATACTGTTCTCTTTCTTTTCGWTCATCCTGTTAGCAAAATATCTCATGACACCCGCCCCATTCAAGATGGCTGCCGCTCATCAACCTTAGCAAARACAAAAATAATCACAACTCAGTCAATTTTACAGATAAGATGGTGAAATTTGGTGTGGTAGTAGCTGAGAGTCATACCCATCTRATACTTTGAGTGCTAACAGATATAGCAGGGTTGAAAAGCAGAGCATAATGTGAATTTTGTCAAGAAATTTCAGTTTTGAACTTTGTTTTGTGAAAGATGAATAGTAAAAAGAGTGGCCTAAATTTCAAAAAAGTTGTTTCCACCTCAGTTTTCCTTTCTGCGACTATAATCATAATGTTTCACGAGTCAGGAAARGCATCATTTCCTGGGAAAACAAAGTTGTCATTATTCCATTCTGGTCCACAGGTGTTCAGCTCTCAGTGACCGTCCCTTGCAGGCCAAGAGGAAAACACCGAATGGTGCCAATCTCTCATCGCCACACACAAACGCTCTTTGTGGTGCCAGCACGTTTTCCCAAAAAGCAGCAGGGCGCCCTATCACTGATTATGTTCCCAATTGGCATGCAACAGCAGTTTGGACAGACTCGTCTTGCAGGCGCACAATGAGACCTTGTTTGTCTATTTTTTGTGTGAGCGTGTGTGTGTGTGTGTGTGTTGTATCCCGACCTCATTTCGCCACTGCAGCTGTGGTTTGGTGCAGACGGTGCCAACATGGATCATCAGAGGACTAATTTGTTTCGCATGTTGGGTTGACCATCAGCGCCGAGTCCAGCCGCAGCGTTTTGGGAAAAGTACACGATTCYAAAATAGCAAGTGGTTTTAGCAAATTTAGATTTTCTACTGCTGTTRCAAAAAACACTGTTTGACAGTTTCTCCCCCATGTAAGCAGTTGGATGAAAATGATGAATGCTAAATTTAATTCATTTTATGTCATCACCAACAACAACTATGACCTCAGGAATAAACAGAAGTGTCATATTTTTAAAAACATTAACAAAAATCGTTTTACCACGGATGATGTTATCAAAAACTATCTTTGGATCAATAAAGATTCATTTAACTACATTTCCCATAATGCACTCGGGTACTTGCGCAGGCGCAAATGGGTTTATTTGGTGTGTACTCACAACCGGAAGCTCCGCTGAGGAATTGACCGAGCAGGACTTGGTAAAGTTTCTTTCCTTTGACGTATTGCTCGTTCAACAACAGCACAGCGATGTCGAAATAAAGTTTAGCATCTTTGTTAAAATATATAAACATCGAGTATGTTTTGTGTGCATTAAATAATTCTTTATCGTAACGGGCAGCTTTGCAGCTAGCATGAATTAACGTTAGCATAATGGGCCGCTCCATTCAGAGGAGAGCTGGACTTRATGACAGCTTAAAACTAAATACGAATCGTTTCAAACAACAAGCATAAATAATCTAACGACAGTCTGATAATATATGAATGCTGATGTGAAGTTGATTTTCACGTAAAATTGTTAAAATGTGTAGAAAACGGATTGATCCACCCAAAAGCGATGAAATCTTAAGAAGACTTGTTTTATTAATCGTTTAGTGCAGAAAGTTAAGACAATGTAGAGAACATTATATAACTGGTTTTCTTCATCTATTATATCTGTATTTACTGCACTGCGCCATACTTTCAATGAGAAAGTGGTTAAAACGAACTGACGTGTTAGCTACAGCTTTTTTTTTAAAGTAAATTTAACAACTTCCTGTTTTGGGTTCTGTTTCCTGCTGATCACAGATCAGGTGCTACCGCTTTCATCAGATGCACGACTGTTTATGCGGTTGATAGAGAAGAATTGGGAGTTTTGTTTCTGTCTGCTGTTTGTGACAGAAGAGACATGATGTTAGAYTGATGAGAATGTGATTGAACGACAGAAGCCCCATCTGGTGGGTAGATATCACTGCTGCAGTCTGTCACAACCCACAGAAACATGGATGGTGTGCTTTAGTTGTGGTGTCTGATTTTTCTGATCAGTAATCCAACTTATATATAGCATATATTGAGTCAAATAAAATTGATTTATCACAGCTAAAGATGGAGACGGTGGCATTTACCAACAAAAAATACAGGAGATGAACTGGAAGAGGCAGAGCTGGAGATGCTGAGGTTCTCCTTGGGAGTGACAKGTGACATTAGAGAGACAAGACTGAGATGGTTTGGACATGTCCAAAGAATTAATAGTGGGTGTATTGGTATGCTATAGATGCAGTTTGAGAGGACAGAGAGATGCAGCCCTAAAGTGGGAACAGCCAAAAACAGACGAAGATTATCATAGCTAAAGATGGGGAAATAACATAAATTTATTTAGAGAATGAATTATTTCTATTTTTTGTAACTTCATCACTTGATTTACAACATTTCTGCTTCRTTAACAAGTTAATAAACTCAATCCAAAAAGACTCCAGGTCAAGATGCAATCTTGAGCTCTACCAACTGCACCGTCATGCTGCCTTGATCGATAGTTTTATGAAAGTTTGTCTTTGGTTGCTTTTTCACTCCTTTCCAGTCTAGTGTCAACTYTAAAGACTCAATACTCTATTTCCTCTGAGGAGTGTGTTTTCTTTGTTTGTTTTAAGTCGTGCAYCTCTGACTAATGGACACTTCAAGGGTAAAAGGGCAGCTGAACCCGTCAAGTTGTCTAATGTTGTTTACATWTAACATTCAACTTAGCAAATAATCAGATTTAAGTGGGACTTTTACCAGCAACTTGTTATAAAGACACATTTTGTTTCCATTCTTTCTTTTGAATCTATAAAAATGACCAAAGACAAAAGGTTTGAAGACATTAAAATTACATTTTAGCCTCAACAAGATGGTCAAAAAACCTTTCTACAAACAGATCTGCATCTTATTTAACAAAACTTCCAAAAATTATTAGGAAAACTGTATTTAAATATTATGCCTTTGAAAGAATAGTCTTGAAAGGAAATTCTGTCCCAAATGTTTGACACTAATTTATTCTGCTCATTTATACATTTGTTCCTAAAGCACTTCTAAACAATACAGAGTGGAAGTATAACAATAATTATAGTTATTTAACAATAATTGTGTTTAAATATGTGTGGATCAAAGTGAAACCTGTTCTGCTGCATCTGTGTCCGTTTTCCTCAGTGACGGTATTAAGCTCAACTCAAAACAGCGTGTTGTGTCAGAGCTCAYCACGTCTCTGCTCACTGCAGGTGTGATGGAGAGGTGATGTTCCAGCCCGAGCGGAGTTGAGGCCAGGAGGAGCCATGACTGAGTGCTTCCTGCCCCCCAGCAGCAGCCCCGCAGAGCAGCGCAGGGCGGAGCACCCGGGCGGCGTGGCCCGCACCCCCAGCTCCGAGGAGATCAGCCCCACCAAGTTCCCCGGGTTGTACCGCGAACATTCGCCGCCTCARGATGGACATCACCACGAGCCGCCCGACGCCTACGTCTCCGACGACGACAAGGAGCACGGCAAGAAGAAGAACAAGTTTAAGAAGAAGGAAAAAAGAAGTAAGATGAGTTTTTTTTTACTGAGTCATGTAACAGATGAKAAAGGAGCAAGAGAGAAAGTGTTTGGTTAATGTTTCAGGCTGGAATTAAATCAACTTTATTGCATTGATGTGGCATAACTGGAGCAGAAGGATGTGGTCATTGTTTAAACTGTGACGAAAGCACTTTTTAAAACATTTAACYTTTATCCAAATGCAAACTGAGGGTGTAGGAACTTGAAAAAGGGTGATTTTTGTGGCTTATTTTAATGAAAGATGGTCTGACGATTTATTTTTTCAGTTGTAAAGTTTCCTCGAGTGTATTTTAAAGACACACTTTAAATTATGCTTTTAMCTATAATGATTAAAAAATATTTAATTTAAGAAATATCCGATATTTGATTAACAAAGAGAAATTTTGGCTTTAATTCAGAAAAATATTGATGAGAATGACGGCTGAGCTGCAGCTGTGACATAAAATGAACATCCATCCATCCATCCTTCCTTCCCGCCTGACGAACCTATGCAGGTCATCAGCTACAGATTTCTGACYTTGACAGTTCTCTTTCAGCCTCCTCTGGGAAGTTTCTGTTGAGCTCACGCCACAGTGTCGCCATGATAATATCATTACAACAACCTGCATAAATAGGTCGATGACGTCTCCGGACGCAGCGATCTGATCAAATTACACTGCACACAGTCTTTTGTCAAGACTCTGGTAATAAATGTGATTTAAAAACTTACCGCCATCACTCACATGTTATTATTTAGAACTAAAACTCTGTATTTGAACATTTATATACATCTCTTCATAAATTATAAGGGGGTTATTTTATACCTGTTTTTATTTTCTAAGTCAGAGGCTTATATATCCATCCATCAATCGTCTACTGTTATCATCAGTTCGTGTTCATCCTCTTTGTCTATTGACATGAAATCTCGCAGATAATCCCATTTTGCAGTAAATATACAGGATCAGTCGTCTCCAATTTTTCATTTTGTTTGRATTTCACTTATAAATTTGTAAAACATATTTTAGGACAAATAGATTTACATGCAAATGTGTAACTGACAAACATGCAACATGTCAAATATAAACTTTTACACATACCTGTCTGTATGTAATATTCAGATGCTTTTCATACATTTACATCATCAAACCTTTTCATTTTATTTTTATTTTTGTATTTTGTATGTAAATGTGTGTTTTTTTTAATGAAATGAATAACTTTGATAATATCATCAGCATTTAGCTATGCAGRCCCWTCCACATGGAATAACTTGCAAAATGATGTGAAATTACAGGTCAGTTCAAATCAACCTTACATGAGCTTTATCTACCATCACTGACCTGTCAATGCTACYCATATGTTTTATGATATTGAGTACGTTTTGCGCTGTTTTTTACTCTATACGTTTTGTTTTTATTTTGTATATCTTATATTATTATCTGATATATTCTCTATGTGACTTGGTTATGTTGTTTGCTTGATGTTTTGTTCCTCCTTCACCTTTTCCTTATGGGTGTCTCTGGTACCTGCCAGGCTGACATCGTAAATAAGAAGTTATTCTTAATGTATTTCRTGATAAAATAAAGGTTAAAAATCAATCAATCAATCCGGTTGGGGTCAGTAAACTCCATTTAGGAGAACTGATTTTAATCAGGTTCTGTTTATAAGAGATGTTCCCACTTTTCCATCCTGTTTTCTCTCGTAGCGTGGGCGTTTGTCTCCGCTCTCCACTTTGTATCAGTTTTCCATCCCTGCGTGTAGCTCCTGCTGGGAAACAGAGGAAGAGACGGACAGTTTTCAGGGCGACTCCCACAGATCTCGTTGAAGGTCTGATAAACCGGCCGATATGATAACAAGGGCAGAGGCCCCTCGTGTCTCGTTCGCTCTGAGGAACGTGGTGACTGTAAGGTGCTGTGGGAGCTGTGCTAAATCAGGGGCTGACCTCTTTTCCGAGTCCCCGTTCTCTCCCTCCCCTGGTTTCCTTTCTCTATCACACATCTCTCTTCCTGTTTGTATTTCGCTGCTATCGTCGTTCTGTTGTAAGAGGAAGATAAGAACGCAGGAGCCTTTAACCTTTTTGTTTRAAACCATTCACAGCCGAGGGATACGCCGCCTTCCAGGAGGACAGTTCAGCAGATGAAGCGGAGAGCCCGTCCAAGATGAAGCGCTCCAAGGGAATCCACGTGTTCAAGAAGCCGAGCTTCTCCAAGAAGAAAGAGAAGGACTTTAAGGTGAAGGAGAAGGGCCCCAAAGAGGACAAGGCCAAGGACAAGAAGTCCAAAGACCTGACGGCTGCAGACGTGGTCAAACAGTGGAAGGAAAAGAAGAAGAAGAAGAAGCCTGCTACGGAGGCAGAGCCCGTCCCGGTGGAGACCCCCACCATCCGGCCCATCTTTGGAGCTCCTCTGGCTGAAGCTGTGAAGAGGACAGCTCTGTACGACAGCATCCAGCTGCCCAGTGTCTTCAGGGAGTGCGTGGACTACATCGAGAATTACGGCATGAAGTGCGAGGGCATCTACCGGGTCTCAGGTATCCTCAGCTCTCCTTCAGAATAAACGGTAAAACTTGGCTCCGCCCACTCGCAGTAACGTCTCTTTCTGTCAGGCATGAAGTCGAAGGTGGACGAGCTGAAGGCAGCCTACGACCGGGAGGAGTGCCCCTGCCTGGAGGAGTACGACCCCCACACGGTGGCCAGCCTGCTGAAGCAGTACCTCCGCGAGCTGCCGGAGAACCTGCTGGGCCGAGACCTGGCCCAGCGGCTGGAGGACGCCTGCGGCCGGCAGACGGAGGCCGAGAAACTGTCCGAGTTCCACAAGCTGCTGGCGGAGGCGGCACCGCAGAGCCGGCTCCTCCTCTCCTGGCTCGTCACGCACATGGACCACGTCATCGCCAGGGAGGCGGACACCAAGATGAACATTCAGAACATCTCCATCGTCCTCAACCCCACCATACAGGTCAGACGCTCCGAGAGCACCGACAGCACAACTTCAAACAGAAACGTAGCTTTGATTCAAGCTCAGACCTTCCCTGAGCAACAAACCTGCCAAGTTCATCTTTGAAACCCTGGCCCAGTTCTGTGAAGCTAATTTATCACCACAGGAGGCCTCTCTGTGGCTGTCCCACTTATTCTGAGCCAAACACATCAATATCCACAACACATTTAAAAAAGTGTTAATGAGAGGAATCCAGGATCATGAGGATAATGAGGGAAAATAAATTTGCAGGAATTTATTCCATGAAGAATCCGACCCAGAAACATTTCAGCTGGTTTTCACAGGCCTACTTCAAGGGTTTAGACTCATTTTCATCTTGGTTTCAGATCGGGAATCGTGTCCTCTACATCTTCTTCACCCACGTGAAGGAGCTGTTCGGAGACGTCGTCCTGAAGCCGGTGGTGCGGCCGCTGCGCTGGTCCAACATGGCCACGATGCCYGCTCTGCCCGAGACGCAGGAGAACATCAAAGAGGAGATCCGACGACAGGTGGGTTCAGTCTTCTACCACGTTTTTTTGTTCATAATAAGAAATTTAAAGGGATCCAGGATTAGTTGTAACATTAGACTTTATTTGATAAACATTTATTTTAAATGTAAAATAAAGACTGTAAAAATACTGTAGGCTGTTTAGTTTTTATAATTTTTAAACTAAATTTTTTTAATATATATTTTTATATGGACTGAGCCATTTTATTTACACACAAAGCATTCTGGGTAAATGATGACGTGGATAGGTCCTCGGAGCGAGGCTGCTAGCGAGCTATATCCACCCTGAAGGTTAATCTTGGACAATATCTGATGATCGACTCTTTTAAATGAAACCAGAGAGCGTTGAC
>NW_013952643.1:737474-752809 GCF_001266775.1 Austrofundulus limnaeus | reverse complement strand
AAATAAAATGGCTCCGTCCGTGTAATATATATTTTTTAAAATTACAAAACTAAACAGRCTACAGTATTTTTACAGTCTTTATTTTACAGTTAAAATGTATGTTTATTAAATAAAGTCTAATGTTAGAACTAATCCTGGATCTCTTTAAGCCTGTTTGACTCATATAAAGCTCATTATCATCGTCGGCTACATTTGAACACGAAGGTGTTTTTGTGTTCAGGAGTTCCTGCTGAACCGCCTGCACCGTGACCTGCAGGCTGGCGTGAAGGACCTGTCCAAAGAGGAGAGACTCTGGGAGGTTCAAAGAATCCTGACTGCTCTGAAACGCAAGCTGAGGGAGGCCAAACGCCAGGTAAGCTTTACTTGTTTTATTGTCCTAAAATAAGATCTAATTTGATGTGGCGGCAGCAGAGAATCGTCCTCAACGAGCACTTCAAACACTTTTTTTTGGCCTGTTTAATATTTGTTTTATRTGTTTTTCTGTTTGTTGGGTTTCAGGAGTGTGAGAGTAAGATAGCCCAGGAAATCGCCAGTCTGTCAAAGGAAGATGTGTCAAAAGAGGAAATGACCGAAAACGAAGAGGAAGTCATCAACCTGCTTTTAGCCCAGGTGAGTCATGTATGCAAACTGGACGGAGTGATTAAAACAGAACGTTGTGCTGGATTACATAAATCTGCTTCACACTTTTTTTTCCTGGATATTCAGGAGAACGAGATCCTGACGGAGCAGGAGGAGCTGATCTCTCTGGAGCAGGTGCTGCGGAGGCAGATCGCCACGGAGAAGGAGGAAATCGAGAGGCTGAGGGCCGAGATCGCAGACATTCAGAGGTGAGGGTTTGAATTAAAATCGGCCGTTGCGATCAGAAACGGGCGGTTCTAACTGAGCTGGATCTYTTCCCTCTTTATCAGTCGGCAGCAGGGCCGCAGCGAGACGGAGGAGTACTCATCGGACAGCGAGAGCGAAAGTGAAGATGAGGAAGAGCTGCAGATGATTCTGGAAGATCTGCAGAAACAAAATGAGGAACTGGAGGTATTCAAGAGAATTTCATAGGACAGGGTTCTGAAACTTGCAGCTTTGGGGCCACATATTACTCTTTGAAGCTAACATTCTTTGGTTTTTATACTCACAACAGAACAGAACAGCTTTAGCAGTTTTTCTATCAATTTATTTGCAAATATGTAATTTATAATACAAAGGGTGAAACATGGTTTAGATCATGCTAGTAGGCTGTTAGCCACTTCAATAATCCAACTTCCAGCCTTAAAATATGATCTTCTCCCAAATCCATCAGGGTTACCTTTAAAGACCTCTAAGACTAGATAATAGGAATTAGAAACAACAATCAGCATAGTTCACTTGTTTTTATTAATATTGGTAGAAACTATAGTTTTATATTGTCGCCCCCCACTTTCAATAAACTTGAAATGGCCCACAGGCTGCCAATTGATAAACCCGTTGTAGCACGTTTTATGGCTCGGGACATGTTTTATTAGTAACACAAGGAGTAGAAATGTCTCTTGATTGTAAAGGTTGCAGACCCCTGGTGTAGAGTAATGATTTCTAAGTTTAGAGTCCTTTTGGGTCTGCCAAAGATCGCAATCGTTCTTTGAAATTATTGTATAAAATTAGTTTTGCATTTGTAAAATGAAAAAGTGAACCTTTAAAAGTAACTACCGTATGTTTAAACAAATATACCATAGCATATCATAGCGTACCATAGCATAGCATAGAATAGCATACCGTATTGTAGCATATCATAGCATACCATAGCATACCATAGCATAGCATAACATAGCATACCATAGCCTACTGTATCTTATCGTAGCATAGCATACCATAGCATAGCATACCATAGCCTACTGTATCGTATTGTAGCATAACATACCGTATCTTAGCATAGCATACCATAGCATACCATACCATAGCATACCATATCATACTGTAGCATAGCATACCTTATCTTAGCATAGCATACCATATCATATTGTAGCATAGCATAAAATACCATAGCATAGCATACCGTATCGTATTGTAGCATAGCATACCATAGCATAGCATAGAATAGCATAGCATAGCATACCGTATTGTATTGTAGCATAGCATACCATACCATAGCATAAAATACCATAGCATAGCATACCGTATCGTATTGTAGCATAGCATACCATNGCATAGCAAACCGTATTGTATTGTAGCATAGCATACCATACCATAGCATAAAATACCATAGCATAGCATACCGTATCGTATTGTAGCATAGCATAGAATACCATAGCAAAGCATACCGTATTGTATTGTAGCATAGCATACCATAGCATAGCATACCATAGCATAGAATACCATACCACAACATAGCATAGCATTCCGTATTGTATCGTATTGTAGCATAGCATAGCACACCATACCAAAGGATAGAATAGAATACCAGAGCACAGCATACCATATCATATTGTAGCATAGTATAGCACATCATAGCATACCATACCTTAGCATAGAATACCATTCTACAGCATAGCATGCCATAGCATACTGTATTGTAGCATAGCATAGCATAACATAATATAATATAATCTTATTAAAATCACTGTAATGTTGTTGTTGCCCTCCAGAACAAAAACACCCACCTCAACCAGGCCATCCACGAAGAGCAGGAAGCCATTCTGGAGCTCCGAGTCCAGCTCCGCCTCCTGCAGAGCCACAAACAGCAGCAGGAACTGACCGTCCAGCCGCCGGCCGAGCAGGCTCCTCCCCCACAGCCGAGCCCGGAGGCCCGAAGTGAGGAGCAACCCAAACGCTCCGTCCCTGCTGTGGCCGTAGTCGCCGCCGTGGAGACGCCTGTCTCCGCCAACGGAAAGACAACCAAGGACCCTTCGAAGCCGTCGCCGAGCAAAGACAGGCGGGACACAAACATGTGAGATCCTGTCGAAGGATCGTGAAGGAAGCATTTCTTCACGATTGTGTCCACCAAGTGGCAGCCAAGGAGACATCTCTTATGTAATCTGTGGCGTCTTGACTTCGTCTTTTATTTACCCAAGCAAAACGCAGAAACTAGAAACCGATTAGCGGCTGTAGCAGACGACCGGCTACCTCTGCGTGAGACTCCCAGGGACCATTTCTTTTAAATCTGCAGTGCCAAGCCTGTTTAAAGAAGGAGAGGGTGTAAATGAAGGGATCCTGAAGCTAGAGGGGGCAGGAGGAGTTTGTTTTCACTGGTAATTGAGTTAAGAAATGATCTCTAAACAAGATGTAGCTCTAACTCAGTTTTATCCCTCAACTAAATGCAAATTTCACGTTAGGATAGTTACCACTGTGCCATAACTTCAGACGCTAGAAAAGTCCCAGAGAACCACTAGTAACAAAAGCTCTTTATGATTGGATCATCTGTGTGTTATATTTAGATGATATTCTGACAAATGAGAGGAAAAACACTGATTTAATTTATAGCTTTTGATTAAAAAACAGAATAAATCTATTCTAGAAGCTCTTGCTGTCTTTGAGAAAGCGAATGCACAAAACTTCACAATGGTCAGCTGAATGTAAGAGCAGGAAAATCATTCACAACTGCAATGTGTTGACAAATATTTTACTTTCTGTTACTTATTTACAAATGAGTAAACATGGAGGGTTTAATTAGTTCAGTTAGATATAAATATAATGTCTGTGATTATGTTTTAATGTGCAAAAACCTGCTGGATGCTCTTCCCCTTTTTATTATTTTTGTAATGTGTCAAAATAAGTCAATCATTTCAAAATGGATCATCTCTGTGTGTAATGTTGATTAAATCAAAGGCGTGCTTTTRTTTCTTTGTTTTAAAATATGGTAACAAATGTGTTGTTTTTTCATGTATTTCATTTTTTTATTATTGTTATTATTAAAGCCCCGTAGGGATAATTCTACCGTGACGGCCCCTCATCTGGACTCKTGATTATTTATCCTGATGCAAATGTCAGATTGGGCTCAGAAGCTACTCATAGGGTTGTTTGTTTTGTCTTTTGWTTTGTTTTTTGTTTTGTTTTGTTTGTAGCAGATTGTTTCAGACAGACCAATGCTGTGAAGAATAAAAGTGTCAATCTGAACCTGGAGGTTTAATCTGAAAGTGTCTTCAAATCTTCACCTGAATGCCACACCTAACATTTGACTCTAAATCAAAGCTTTTATGCCATTCAGCTTTTTGCCTCATTTGTCAAGTCAGGAAAAAAAAACACTACTGAATGTTCTCTTTCAAAATTAAAGCATATTTAACCTACATATATTTATCATGTCCAAAAATATTATTACTTCTTTCACTTATTTCTTATGAGGTGCAAACTCACATCACTGGAAAGAGTTTTACTTTGCTGAAGCCTATGTTATTGCAGTGGTGTCTCATGTCACATGCTTTTAGTTTTTCTGCTCTTCAGCAAATCTTCAAGTTCTGCAGAAGCCTGTTACTAACTTATTTATTCAAATCAGGTGTATCAAAGCAGACAAACATGTAAAATTTAGATGTTTCCCCTGGTTCTAGGATTTTTTTAACGTTGAGCTTTTAATTTAACTGAATAAAACTTGGTTACGTTTTTTTCTCTTCATGGGAACAGCTACGCGAGTTTTATTTTGAAGGGCTCCGCCGGAAGTTTAGCTGTTTTCTCCGTTTAACTTCACGGACTGCAGGAAATCTGAGTTTTATGGTCATCCTGTCTGTCTCAGGGCTGGGTTTTTCTTTCTTCCAGCAAAACGAAGAAAAACAAGCGATTTTTAAAACATGACGAGACAAAGACGACGATTTAACGCGAACAAATAAGACACTTTCGGGACTTGCCATGGCGATAAGGGAGCTCAAAGTTTGTCTTTTAGGGGTGAGTAAATGAGCAGGGATGTGTTTGCTGATCAATTTTTTGGGGGGAAAAATTCCTTCAGCGTGAGGCGAATGGAACTAACAAAAAACATGTTGACGCTGACAAGAACCTAACTTTTCTTAAATTTCTAGTTTTCAAACCTTCTTTTCTTTGCGTTCTGAAACGCAAAGAAAACAAAAATGCATAACTAATCGGTTGGTTTAAGCAGTATTCTTTTTTTGTTGTTTATATTAAACAGTTTTAGCCTCTCAAAGCATAAAAACAATCGCYTTTATATTTGTGTTTTATCCTAATTTCTTAACGGCTTCTTAACCCATGACGTCAACCTCAGCAGACGCACGCGAGAATCGTTTAATTTCTTGCTGCGTCTGCAAAAAAAGGATACCTTTGTTTTTTGTCTTTTTCTTTTAAAAAATGACATGATTTGTATCTTTCGGACAGAAAAATTACACTTTATTAATAAGATAAAATGAAAGGATGAACTTTTTAGATCTCCAGGCCTGTTCATACACAACCGTGTATTTCTATCCTTATTAGGACTGTTCATTGACTTCCATTCATTTTCAGTCTTTCCTGTAGCCTAACCCAAAATCTTATTAGGACCAGTCTTTGGTTCCTAAAAGGACCACTGGTCCTGACAAGGTAACAAAAACCTTTGAAAACACACACACACACACACACACACACACACAGGCCCCAGACATCTCATAAAGAGTTTAATTAATTGAAATTACCAGCTACTCTTGTTTTCATGAGTTCCTATAGTGGATATTCATGCTTGCACTATTAAAAACCAAAATAAAAGCTGCTGGTGTTCAAGTAGAACCAAAAATATTGCTGAAACATGCAACATAAATGCTTTTAGTTCAGGTCAACTTTAGTCTAACAAAATGAGCTTGTGACCTCACTCAGTGAGGTTCAAAGTGACCACTGATTGATTGATTGATTGATTTTGCTGCGACTGATATCAGACTTCTCTCTTTTCAGGACACTGGCGTTGGCAAATCCAGCATTGTTTGTCGATTCGTCCAAGATCACTTCGACCACAACATAAGCCCGACCATAGGGTGAGTAATGGATCACATGAGGAGACAGGAAACGGACGGATCAGTCAGTCTTGTGCTTAGACCTGACCCYTGAGCTTCAGTGGATCAATACTCAAACGACCGACGAGGTTAAGTGATATGCAGTTGTGAAACGTGGGTACAAAGTCAACGTAAACAAAGCTCTCGGCTGAATCGAGTCACGTGTGTAGGTAAACAAATAAACAAGCACCTCTGAAGGTTGATCAGCTGTAAATGTTACAGGTTTCACAACAAACAGTTTAAGCACAGATTTTTCACAATAACTTAGTGCTGAGTTGCAGCCCCTGAGTTAGCGGATTATGAGTTAGCAAAGCTAACGTTTTAGTWAGCGACGCCTGCCAARGAGCATATCAAAWGTTTAAACTGAGAAATATTAAGTTTTTGCTTTAGGTGAATTTAAATTTGATCGCAGTAACGCATCTCAAAAAGTTGGGACATGTTCACCTCTGCGTAGCATCCAGCCTGTTATCAGCGTTCAGTTCAGAAGCCTGCCTCTCTGATGGTATGGGGGTGCATTGGTGTGTCTGACATGAACAGCCTAAACATGTGGAGGGGCAACGTAAGTGCAGAAAAGTAAACAGAACACTGTAGGCTCCCATCAAGATGACATCGTTTTCAGGGAAGGCCTTGCATTTTTCAGCAAGACAATGTTTGCTTTTCCTCTTCAAGCATTCAGAGAATATAATAAATCCAAAAACACAAAGAATAAAAAAAAGATAAGAATTCAAATCCTATTAGAAACATGTTGTCAGCACGTTTTCTTTTTGATCTTTACAGTCACCTGGTTTCACCATCAAACACTCTTATTTCTTTATTCATTTTCTGATGACTCTAAACAGATTGTTTTCCTTTTTTTAAATGAATGACGTTGACGTAATGTTGTGAAATAAATCCAACAGGGCGTCATTCCTGACCAAGACAGTACCGTGTGGAAATGAGCTCCATAAATTTCTAATCTGGGACACGGCGGGACAAGAACGGGTGAGTAAACATTAGAAGCATGAGTTTACACACACGTGGCTCTTCCTGAATATCCTYTTCAGGACAAATTTTTACCTTTGAAACTTGCTTACAGCACAGAAAAACTAGTTTGAATGTTTCCTGGATGTGTGAGAAAACAATAGTTTCAGATTTCCTTCCATCACTAAATATTTTGTCAGATCAATAATTAGTCTCTTCATCCAGAGAAAGTTGTTGTTGTTGATGTTATGATGGTGGAGGAACTATTCTTTGTAATTAACAGGATTTCAGTGAGAGACTTCACCCTGTTCGTTTTGCTTACATCATCATTAACAGAGGAAAATACGCTGCTCCTTTGTGCTGACMACAGCAGACAGTTTTACTGAAGTAGATCATTTTATCACAGCAAAAACCCTCCAACACAAAAAATATCAGACTGAAACACTCAGCTCTACTGCTCATCCCACAAATGCATGTTCCTTACAAATGTGGCAGCATTTAAAAGAGAAATTAACAGGATTTACAACAATGTAAGATTTATTGCCAAGAAGCATTGTTACAAAGAAATAATCTACCAAACACACATTTATTTACTTTTTGAGCTCAGTTTACAAAGAAGAATAAAAGAACTGATTTCTTCTGCAGGACATTATTATAAGCAGCTGTGATAATGACAATAAAACAAATGATAAGTCAGTTTCAACCACCATGTTGAACTGATCAATTAAAGAAATTTGTTAAAATTAATAACATCAAACTCTTATTTTAATAACACGGATGTGGTTACTCAAAAATTCAATTTATTTGTAAGCTCACAAAAGGAAATAAAGTCTTTGCACAAGAAGTTTGATAAAAAAACAAACAATAATTAGTAAATGTGTGTTATTCCAATCATCCCAGACTTTTAAAGATTGWACAGTAATTCTTAATGTGGCAAACTGATTTTTTAAATGAGATAAAGCTGTTTTAATGTTATGATTCAGGTTTAAAGCTAACTATTTTAAAATTTCCCCCGTGTTTTTTTAGTTTCACTCATTYGCTCCCATGTACTACCGAGGCTCAGCTGCTGCTGTCATCGTCTACGACATAACTAAACTGGTAAGTTTGACTTGATTAGTTCTCTGTATCAAATGGGACCTGATGGAAAAAAAGGGAAGAATTGTTGTACAGAAAGTAAAAGAGTCAAAACTTACTTTTCCTCTGCTCTGGGATGTTTGTGCTCCTGACCTACAAATGTCATTCTTTCCTAGTCGTCTAATGGAAACTTTTGTGAAAACATTAAAACTGCGACAGGAGTTTATAAAAAAAAATGCTGGGGCGTATTRGTCATGAAAGCCTCGTGCCGGAGCTGACCGATGTCTTCCTGTTATCCAGGACTCTTTTCAGACACTGAAGAAGTGGGTGAAGGAYCTGAAGGAACACGGGCCGGAGGACATCGTTGTGGCCATAGCTGGAAACAAGAACGATTTAGGAGACATCAGGTACTTCTCCTGTTTGACTGTCTGAGCTTTTTATTTAGAGAAAAGCTTATTTTTCTAGACTCCCCGCACAGAACTCTAATGGTGCGTTCACACCAAACGTGATTTCAGCATCAGGAGCAGCAGGTTTACATGCAAAATCTATGGTGGACGCGTTTCAATCAGCGTCAGGAAGTGCTGCGGTGCCTCAAGCGTGATTAGAGCAGCGCGATTTGAACGATTTGAGCGTTCGACGTGCTTGATGCGCAAATCGCTGAAGTTAGAAAATCTGAACTTTTGCAGCTCGACGCGCCACATCAACCAATCAGAGAGACTCCACTGTGTGACGTAGCAACATACAGTATTTCTAGACGGGACAGTTTACTGAATGATGTCCACTAACTTGAAACAGATGGAGAGGAGCTCTTTAGCTGAAATCGAGTGCCTGCAGCCGGTGTCCTGACAGGAGATATCCGCACCAATGCGTGGCAGCGGCTCATCAGACTGGAAAAATAGTCCTGAAAGCGAGCTGTGAGCCTCTACTCTGAATTATCTGGTGAATTAATTATGAATTAATTATCTGATGAACGTGACATGCTCTTGCTCTGTAAATAAAGCAAAGCCACTTCCTCGTCCGACATTAAACAGAGCCCGACAGAGGAGGGAGGGGCGGGGAGGCTGTTGCCGTGCAGCGCTTCAAGAGCTGTCCTGCGTTTGACCTCAAAGTGCACAAGTGACCAACTTGAAGCGTTGGKTGRGATTTTGAAGCTGAAATCGCGTTCGATGTGAACGCAGCATTAGATGTTTGAGAAAGCAGCTGGAACACAGCGATGATGTATTTTATTGTGTTCGACAGGGAAGTTCCTATGAAGGAGGCAAAGGAGTTTGCAGAATCAATCGCAGCTATTTTTATTGAGACCAGCGCCAGAAACGCTGTTAATGTTGAGGAGCTCTTTCAGAAAATCAGTAAGTTTTTTTCTTTTTTTTTTTTTTGTCTCATCTGTCTTTTGTGCGAGTATATTCTTACATACAGTCTTATCTTTTTGTACAACATTTTGAAGGATATGTTGAGGAGCTCTTTCAGAAAATCAGTAAGTTTTTTTCTTTTTTTTTTTTGTCTCATCTGTCTTTTGTGCGAGTATATTCTTACATACAGTCTTATCTTTTTGTACAACATTTTGAAGGATCTGTTGACAGAAATGGAGTCAAATGTTACACTTTGTTGGAATTTGGTGATTTTTCTTCAGGATATCAACAAGTTAATTTTATTTTCGAGGGTGCTGGTTTGAAAACCACTTTATATTTAGAGAAAATGTTCAGAGAGTATAAAACAAAATTATTTCTGAGGACAAACCTGTTAGACTTTGATTTAAAGGTAGATTATCTGCTGTTTTAATTACTGGGATCACTGGATAGTGTCTTTGTGGACTCGTTTCATGTGAATTGGACGCTGCAGCTTGTGCTCATTGTGACTCAGTTTGCCAGCACGTGTCACAAATGTCACTTTAGAGTTATTTGTTTAAACTCATTAATAAAGACGAAACACTTTTGTCTGTCACCTTTTTTTTTAAATTAGGCAAACAGATCCCACCCCTGGAAAACCCTGAAGTAGAAAGCAATGATTCCTTCAAACTCACCCGACAGCCCAATTCCACCAGCAGGAGGTGCTGCTAGTACCAGGAGGACCTGATAGACCCACCACCAGGACCCCCGCCGGCAGGCACAAAGTCCATGATGCAGTATTAGGAGACTGAGGTCAGAACAAGGGGAACAAAAACAAAGTGTTGTCAGTGTTATGTAGATCAGAACATGTTTATATGTCATGATGTTGAAGCAGYAACCTGTTGGATTTGCTGCCCTCTGGTGGTGATTCGACTGCATTACATTTTACAAACTATTAATACAATAAAATTTTAAGATCAATTCTAGAGTCACCTGCTGTTCAGATATTCTAATCTGCATCAATTTCAAGTTGTTTACTAAAGATATAACTTTGCACTCATCCACTCTTGGAGCATTTGTGCAGATTGTATTTAGAATATTTAAATAAGAGGCGAAACCAGTTCCTCTTTGTTGTGTACTTTATACATGCTGGTTTATTTAAAAGGTTTCATGTTGCACAACGAACGGCTCCAAGGCTGAAATCCATTATTACACCCTTCTGCAGAAATGGTGTGAGCAGRATTAGATTTGTTTACATATAAACATCACTACAGCTGGAAACAGCTGCCAAACAGCAGCTTAGCTTGTGTTTTACCAAGAGAAATAATGTCAATAAAGACATAAAAACTATAAGTAAATACTTCTTGTTCTAAAAAACACTTTTTACACATACTGGACTCTGGAAGGAATGTTGCAACAAAAAGGTGCACAAACTGAAATTATGTTTAGCTCCTGTTTTTAACAATAACGTATACAAATTTGATCACTTTAAAAGTGGAAATAGTCTGTTTAATAAAAGTCTGCAGTTTTTTTTATAATTTAGTTTGTCATGACATCAGGGTTTAATTAAATATTGGATTAAAGATGAAGAATCTATTGTTTTGTATAAAAAAGATATTTTAGGATTTTTCCACTTAAAAGCAAAATTAATATAAAATGCACCAAACATCCTTTATAACTACAAAACAGTTTTGCTACAGTGGTTACATTTAAAAACAAGATGAGAAGTGACCTTTAAATTCTTCCAAAACATATTGTTTAAGAAAATATCAGGCTTGGGACTGCAAAAATGAAAGATAAAAGATTAGTAGAGAATCAGAAAATGTTTTTATTGCCACTGAAGTGCCTTTTTAAAGCGAACACCACTCAATGATGTAGTTTTTAGTTGGTACAGTCTTTGAAAGTGTGTTTTCATTTAACCTCATTTTGTAACTCATGCTTGTACWCTCTAGAAAAGAATATTTGTATAATAAAACTTGTAACTAAACTGTTATCTTTGTTTTSTTCTTTTAGTAGGATGGAAGTTTTTTTTATTAAATAAACAGAGGTAACCAACTGCTGACAATTTGCTGTTTTTTTTAAAGGTCACTTGTTTTGTTTTGTTTTTAAGTTAAGACATTTATCTCCTATCTGTCTCATAAGATCACACACCYGTAAACTTTATTACAATTAGGTGACCTTTTGTAGAAATGATCTGTTTCAGTGACAAAAGCAGTTTACATGCAGTGGGATGAGGTTAAATGCATTGACTGAGCAATAATAGTACTACACATATAGTACATCCATTATGAGTACTRGCATAACAAGAAAGTGAGATTACTTATTACCATTGTGGTTCAATAATCAAAAGACTGAGCTAAAAGTAGCTAAAGGCTAACCTAAAGCTAAAAGCATCAGAATGCTGGCTAAAGGCTAAATAAATAGATGAAAAAAATTAAATAGGACAATTTTTTTCTTTTCATTAAATAAAATCTGAATAGCTGAACGTTTTTATGCTCATGCAGTAGTTAGATTACGAACAGAAAACATACGGGGAGGAAATAATATTTTAAAACTAAAACTATGTTTACAACTCTATCCTTTCTTGTACAAAACAACATCAAAATATAATTTTCTTCAAATTTAACGGTTTGTGAGTCACATCAAGACCGTTTCTCGTTTAATCAGATGTTCTCTTTTCCCTAAACACGTTTAACGAGTTTATTTCGGTTTAATTGCATCTGATACCGAAGCACGAGGACGCCACGCAGGGCTGAGCTCTCGCGCTGCGAACTATTTGTACGCATCTGCGCCTCTCACGCGCACAATTCAGTCCGTAGCGACAGAGGGGATCCAGGATTGCGGCTGACCTCCACGATCCAACACCGAGTCGCATCCCCCTCTGCCAACATGTCGAAACTGGACCAGGTCCTGATTCTGGACCCTCCGTCGGACCTTAAATTTAAAGGTGGGTGAATGAAAGCGACGCGTTTCGAGTTGAATTACTCACCTAACTGGGATTTTTTTTTTTTTTTTACACCCGGGGCTAGCTAGCTTTCACCGCCATTTTAAGTTAGCCAGGGAAAGGACGGGCCGCCGGAGCCTCGAGCTGTAGTGACGTGGGCAGCCGGCGATGCGACCATCCCGGCGGCCTCTCATTCGTCACGACGGGCCTCTGCGGACAACATTTAGCAAAACGTAGGAAGCACCCGGCGCTGTTTTAAACCACTTTAGTTGCATCATTTATGCTAGCAACAATAATGTGTTTTTTCTCTCTTGGAGACGTAGTCTTGAAACTGCAGGGTTAGCCTGAGGTTTCGGGCACCGAGATAAAATTAGTGGGAACAAATCACGTTCAAACTGACACACCTGAGGCAGATACTTTAAATCCGACAGGGATGACATCTGGAAAGGCTAACTCAGAACTAGCTGTAGCATGGCGCTGATATAAATTAGTTTCTGTTACACTTATCGACTTGGAGAGACCATTCATTTCAGAAGTGCTAACGTGTCCCGGACAACGTTACTGACGCAGAACACGCTGATCCGGTCACTAAGTTAGCGCTGATCGCTTACCTGGCAGTGGAAAGGTTTCGTGATGTGTCAGTAACTTGGCTAGCTAATCTGCTAGTTTTGCTCGGTTTGTTACCTGCTCTTAAAGTCCTACTTCCAACTGTTGCTTCAAACAAATAAGCAGCTGGTCTCATTTCATTGCAGAAAGTTTTTCATGGTTAATAATTGGGAAAAGCCTTGATCTTTGGTTCCCAAAGGTAGGCTCAGGACCCCACTGCAGGTCAGAAAATACCAGGTTTGTGGTCCTGAGTTCATCTCCACAAAAATAAACTATGCCTTGACTGTATTTGTTACTAAAGATATTAACAAAAGTCATAAACTGGTCAAAACATAGCATCACAATGTGTTTTAAAATGTATTTCTGGTCACTGTGCTCCTGCTGGTGTTCTTGTTRAGCCAGGGATGTTTGAGTTGGCTAATTTTTGGGTTAGTAGAAGCTAAAATGTTTTTATTTTGTTGTAGAATATCCTTCTGCTTTTCTGGTATTTGTCCCAGTTACTGGTTTTTGTCCTGTCATAGAGACACTTGTTCTATTGTTACCTTTAAAAAACAAGAATCCTGCTGCTTCCTTGTAGCACAGAGGTGCAGTTATTGCMTTCACAGCCACAACAGTATAATAGACAAATAATTGTCATGCTGGTGAGAACAACTGAGAATTTGTCTTCGGTTTATTTAATCTTACGAATATTAAATTAGTGGTTTTACTACCTTGACTGCTACTTTTCCCCCAATTAACGTAATTGAACTTATTGTTTTGTCTTTTGACTTACTGTCTGATCATGTATTGGTGCTTTTGCGTAAATCTGATGTTAAAATGCCTAATTGGTTGAGTATTTAAAAGTAAAAGCTATAAACAGAAAATAAGGCTACAAGTGAATAATGATCGACAAGTTATATTTCTTAATTTATTTCTACCGATGAATGGAAACAATCTCAGTAACTCTTGAAATGATTTAATTGTTAGTTGTTTTACAAAGACGTGCTCGTGAAATGTTTCTTTCAGGCCGTGCTTCATTTTGATGGTTGAGGGGAGAAAAGAAATGTGAGTAAAACCCATCAAGTGTCCCCAAAAATGGAACATTTCAAACCGAAGAGAAGCAGAAATGTTTCACAGTGGATCTGCTTCAAAACTGAATTAGCTTACCGAAATAGTATCCACATCAATAATTCAATGTTTCAACAGAAAGCATTCAGTCCACAGAGCAGAACCAACACAAGCTAACTCTTTTTTTGATTAGCATTTAATGCAAATCGGTGTCCTTGCTGGTTGAGTCYGATGCTGTTGAAGAACACGCATTAAAGGTGCTCAATGCAAACTATAAAATAAAACCTGAAGGTGTATCCTGGGCTCTTATTGAACTGTTTTTTTTAAATTTCATTTTATTTCAAWTTTTTTTTGGAAAGGGTTTACTTCAGTAGTTTTGCAGATGTGACATGCAGTTCTGAATTGCTGGGATGTGCTTAAAGTAAACAAAACATTCAGACTAATCTGCTGAAAATCCCAGAAGTTTGTCGTGTGACCTACATCGGGTTTAAGGTCACAGCAGACAGTGTGCTGTCTTAATCTCCTGTGTTTATCTTAAAATTTATAGTTTATAGGATCTGGATGTTTTGATGAGTAGAAGTATGTGTTTTTGAGGCTTGTACTGAGCCCAGTATCTGTATTTGTATCTATGCTGTCTAGTACCAATACATCAAAAATTGCCAGACGTCTCCATCCCGAATGACTCTTCTGTGGGTTTTCAGACCYTTGTTGACGTATTTTCAGTCACTTRGGCTGTTTTAGGCTGGTAATTAGACGCATGTGGTGGTCGGCAGCTGGGCATGAATTTAGTTTAAAAATTTTAATTGAACAACACTTTAACCATCGTGATTAGAATGTGCAGTTTTTTCTTATTGCTTTTTTTTACCTGTTTTTCTGAYTACCTGTGTGTAAAATAACGTATGCAAGTGCAGGAAAGTGGCATATACATTAAATAATATGAATACTTGTGGTCCCAAAACATGTCTTCCTGTTACTGAAATGATGAATGTTTTCAGTCCTGTTGAAATTCAACAGCGCAGGTCTGTGTGGATGAAATGATCTGTTCAGTTATTTGGTTTCTTAGTGTTTTGAAGAGGTCAAGAGTTTGATCTAAGTGAATATTTGTCCCTTGGCTGAACTTTAAATTGATATGGTGTTATCCTGCTGACACAAACATAATATAATCTGATACTGGAGCTTCATGTTGTACCTGATTTTGGTCATTTAGCTCTGATTTAACTTACTCTGATTACTGATCAGTCACAGGGTTTACATTTTCCCTCATCAGATGAACTTTTTGGTCTTCATATATTGTAGATTACAAATTGAAAGCTTAAATTGCAGTGATATGACATCTGCGATTTTTATACTGAAAGTCTTTATATCACACTGTTCTCCTGCATTCAAGCCAAAATGTTCAATCTAAGGAATGGGAGGGGAAAACCAGGGTGTTACACCTGCTGTTTATTGGATATATAT
>NW_013952643.1:712708-737334 GCF_001266775.1 Austrofundulus limnaeus | reverse complement strand
TATATATATATATATAAAGAAAGAAAATTACAATCCCAAACCTGAAAATATGCAGCATTTTACAAGCCTCTTTTAATACTTCTCTCGTGCAAATTTAATCATGATTTTGGACATCTTTTTGTGGAGACTTGAGTCTGAAAACATGTTTTGCAGTACCTGCAAATTAAATATTGTGATTTTAATTGAATCCAAAGTGCTTAATCAAATAAACAACCAAAAAAGTCAGTTTTTTATTGCTTTGATTTGTTTTGGAACGTAGAAGATAAATGTTTTCAGAAGCGGTGGAAGAAAAGAGGAGCTGTATTTTTTGCTGCCCGTCACAGAGACGTAGCTAAATCGGTCCTTGCGTATGTGAGACCTGGACTGTTTTGGAGTCTCTGTTGGGAATCCTACTGCAAGCAAYGAGGGCAGCCCCCCTTTCTTGGCTGGTATTTTTGGAGTAGGACAGGCCCGGGGGATCCAAACTCAGCATACATACAACAGGATGAGAGCGATGCAGCTAAGAGATGGGCTCTGGGTGCACATTATGTGGGTGTGTGGCTGATGTGCTCAGCTGGTATCAAGTGTTTTATTTGTTGCAGAGATGCTTCTGCTGGCAGTGTTCGGAGAAAAGGGCGTTTTGTTGTATTTTAGTCAACTTAAAATCATATAATGTCAAAGCATTGACTGTAGATTTACAGTAGATTTATTAAAAATAAATACATTTTTCGGCCATTTCTATAAGTTTCTGGCCTTGGTGAGTGGGTTTTCAGCTTTTCCCTCTGGTCTTTCAACGTCTCAAAAACCATTTCCTGAGCCTCTCTGTATGGAAAAACGTTTTTAGCAAGCATATGAAATGAGGCATTACCCAGGATGTTTCTTATGAATTTCTGTACACAAAATGTTGATAAACCTGACAAACTGAATAGTTCAGCTTCTTACAGTCTTGATGGGTGCATCATTTCCTGTTCTGTCTGACGTACCTAATGTGTCCATCACTCTGAAGCCCATCACATGATCTCTTTTTATCACTTTAATGTTCAATCTTTATGCTCCCCAGCTAATTAAAACCTCCTCCCCCTAAATTAGCCTTGTTGATAAATGGTTTTCTTAAAGCTGCACAATGTTTTAGTTTCTACATTTTGCATTTTTTAAATAAAAATGGTATTGAATGTCATTTTTAAGCAATTCCTGATTGCAAATTTACATGATTTTTGTCCAACAGCATATTTTTTCCTTTAAGATTAGTCACTATTCTTCCTGATATTGTTGATGTGTTGGCATTGAAAGTTTCTTCACCCATCCAATTCACAAAAACTATTAACAAACAGGATCTGGAATGAAAGGAAACGTCATATTGCACTTTGTGTGGGATGAGATTTTCCTCTTTTCTTGGAACATATTTGAGTTGCACCTGTTGTGAAATCAGTGGCCTTTTCACCATCATCACTTCAGCTGGGCAAGGCCTTCATTTAGTGCTTCTTATCATCTTGGTAATGGACCATGTGTGGAAGCCAAGTTGTGGACTTTGTCAACTTCAATTCCAGCTAAGCTGTGAAATCCGTAAACAGAGGGGAAGAGTTTTATGTTCATGGATTCAGTGTTCATAAATTCCCAAATGAGAGAATAAAAGTTCATATCTGATAAACTCACTTACTCACAAAATATCATAACTTTACCTCTAGATAAATCTTTTTGACATGAGCCCATCTTCCCTTCCTTTGTGCTCAACCTGGACTAAAAACTAAACAAGTTTGGACGAGTCCAAGGTGACAAAACTGTTCAACGAAAGCAAAAAATAAAAGTTTATTTTGCTCAAAATGAAACCAAAAATAGGTTTTTACAATATAATTCATCTTGTCGCCTTATTCTAGCCCACATCTTTCATCATGACCTTTGTTGCTGTGATGTCTCTTTCTGTACAGACTCCCAAGCTAATTGTTAGGATGGACTTTAACGTTTTTCTGATTTGGCAGCTGGTCGTGTTTTTGACATCGATGATCAAAGCTGCTGGTCCTGAACACGGTTAAGGACTTAAGTTGAATCCAGCTCTGTCACAAGATGGATACTCGTTATATAACTATTGATCTCCTGATGGGAGAGAGGACTCATGACTTCTATATCAAATTATCTGTTTGGAGGGAATTGTAATTGATTCAGGTGGTTTGTCAGGTTACATCTAGAGGCGTAGACAGTTTTTACCGAATTATATTTTAGTCTCCAACCCTGTTCTAATTTGTCTTAACTTGTTCAGCATATTTGCTGGAAAAATRGTAAGTTCTTGAAAATATCTATTAAATAAAAGCAAATGTTCAATTTACCACATTTTTAATGTAGAAGGGGCTTCATAATTTACAACTATTAATTTTTTTATTTTTTTCACCAGGTCCTTTCACAGATGTAATCACCAGTAACCTAAAACTGAAGAACCCTTCTGACAGAAGAGTGTGTTTCAAAGTGAAAACAACAGCACCACGCAGGTACTGCGTACGGCCAAACAGCGGGGTCATCGACCCCGGAGCGACGGTTAATATCTCTGGTAAGCCTTTGGTGGCTGTTTTATTTTTGTTGTTTTTAATGAAGCTCATCTTGGAGCATTAAAACATTGATCCAGACTGTTAAAGTAGTAGTGAAACAATAATGTTGAAGGTACACTAAAACCATTCACAGAACTGTTAATGATGTGAGCTATGATTTGTAGAAAGGTTAATGTTCACACAGTCCACTTCAAGGCCATAAAGTTTAAGAGTTACGTYGACAAAAACTGATATTTTTATTTGCTGACCTACAAAATAATAGTAACAAAAACTTTGACTGTTGGTGGTTAAAGTAATCAAACAGTGCTAATGACTCATTTAATTCCAAACATTTTTCTATTCATCTGTTTATGGCTGCAGCTAAAAAAATGGTCTATTTCGCAATTATTTCTAAATTCTTTTTGATTCGCATAACTTGGTGTTTTCCAGCAAACTGGGTTGTGACCCCAATTTTGTGAATTTTGTGTTAAACTGTTCAGTGTTTTTTTTTTTTTTTTGTTTACAAATGTCCACATGTATACATTTTATTTTTCTTTCATTCACAGTAATGCTGCAACCATTTGAATATGACCCCAATGAGAAAAGTAAACACAAATTCATGGTGCAGACAATTTTCGCCCCGCCAAATGTTTCCGACATGGATTCGTTGGTAAGTGACTTTTTTTATTGGATTTTTATGAAGACACTTTATAATAAAGTGTATTTATAAATGCATTTAAGAAATCTGCTATGAGTGCCATAATCATTAATATAAAGAGAAAACAGACAAAAATATCAACTGAATGATGAACCTGTGAAGCAGTGGGATTGAGATAAATTTTAGCTGCAGTTCCAAACATTTTGGTGACAGTCTCACTGTTTATCATTAYTGTGTTGATTCCATGTTAAATCTGCCTAATTATCTTGTTTTTATATGGTTTAAAACTAAAGAATAAAAAGAAAAACACGGCTGTAATGCCTCCCAACAAATTATGTCCTCACATTTAAAAATGTCAGACAACTTGTCAGACTTGTTATTCAATTATATAAAATACTCAGTTTTATTTTATTGGCCTCATAAATGTTCATGGCTAACATCTGAATTTGATTGACTGAGCTGAGGCAGAACTAATATTATTTTATTGGGTTATTTTGTTTGTGGTGGCCAAACTAAAAAAAATTTTAAAAAATATTTCTAGTTTGTCAACCAGAGGGCAGCAAAAGCTCTAAGAGATCATTACATTCATGAAAATTCTGTAGTTTTATTTGAGTTATTTAATGTTTTTCTGACCATTTTAAAATGATTTTGCAGTTTTATTCTGTCATGTGTTAAAGAACTCTTGTAAAAAGAAAAGTTGTGAAATTTTTGTCTGGTAAAATCAGATTTTCTTTTAAAAACGTAGCAGCACATTGTTTTCCTCTTATAATGCACATYGGTTCAGAACTATTTGCGTACGTACCGACTGGTGTAGTGTGGCGTGTGTGTGGATAAAATCCATCTGTTAGCAGTTTGACTTGATGAATAACATGCCTTCTTTTATTTTTTTTATCTCCACCAGTGGAAAGATGCAAAACCCGATGAGCTCATGGATTCCAAGCTGAGATGTGTCTTTGAGATGCCTTCTGAAAACGATAGAGTGGTAAGAGGCATCGCTGCGCATTTATAATTCTAATTTATAACTTGAATTATTGCTTTGTTGTTTGGGGATTTGGGTTAAATGTTAAAAAAAGCCAGAAGATTTTCAGGGAGATGAACTTTGAAGAAGGAAAGCAGATCATAAAAATGCCAAGGAGCACCGTTTCATGTGCGTAAAGCTTTCTTGTCATCTCTAATCAGCAAATGCTTCCTTTCTCTGTCCGATTAAATCGCATTTTAGCTTTTTGTTGAGTGAAAACTGCTAAATTTAGAAGAGAATCTAAAATTTTGTATCATTACTTAAACTATTCACACCTTTTGAGTAGGACTGAGCGATTTTGGAAAATAATCTAATTGCGATTTTTTTTAATCTATAAATTGCGATTTAATATGCAGTTTTTTATGTCTTAAGTATTCAACAAACAGAAGCAATAAATCAATCTGTTTTATAATAAACAAAGTAAGTTTTATTTAAAGCACAGATAAAGCAAACAAATCTGTGGCTTTACCTTTTCACCTTTTCTAATTTTTTTATTTTTCATGAAACATGATATTAAACATGTTAAGTGAACTTCCTAAACACTGTCTGAAATTCACTGGACAGTCTATAAATAAAAAGAAAAATATATAAATATAAAAAGAATAAAGCTTACTGTTTTCCAGCCAGTAACATCATGAAAAAAATAAAGTGCAAAAAACATGAAGAATACAACCAACTCGTTATTTTTGTAGGAAAATCAAACTCAAGTTACTAGTTTACATCATCACCTAATATGTTTGCCAGTAATTGTGATCTATGAGCTGTAGGAGAGATGTTAGAGAAAATAAGTGAAGAAACACACTAAATATGTTTAAAACTGTAATTAAACTTAATGAAATAAAACTAATTTTATGACTTTAATGCTTAGATCCATATTACATAAATTAAATTAGTGATAATCTTAAATTTAATCTGCAGACTGTTAGATATCACGAGACGGAGGACGAGGTGAAGCTGATCTGTGAGTCAAACACAGCTGGGTCCAGAGATTTATTTTACAGAGACAGTACCAGAGAAAAAACATTACAGTAAATATTATATCCCGCTTTAGAAACAAGGCAAGAGCAGCGGCAGCTTTGCGCATTCAAGATTAATTTGCAGCGGTCTCCTCTCAGCTGATTGCAGCCAGGTGTGTGTGTGCTGCTGCTGATGCTGAACGAGGCTCGGACCGCTTTAGAAACGGGGAGGGGCTTACCGCACCACTCGCGGGGGAGAAAAGGAGGAAAGTGCTGTCACCAAAGCTTCTAAAAGTCTCCAAAAGCTCCAGGAAAAGTTGCCAGATTTGACGCTAGTCGCTTTTTGAGTAAAAAAAAATAGGTGCTAGAGGGGTCTGAAAAGCTGCTAGATCTAGCAACGCTAAGTTAGCAACACTGCTCTGCTCGAGTCACTCCCAAGTCACGTGACCAGTCAAATAGCAGCGTGTGCGGTTAGAAAATCTCGTTTTAACATATCGCGAGATTATCGCAAATGCGATTAATCGTTCAGCCCTACTTTGGAGACAGAATACCTGATTGGAGTAAATGTCATAAATGAACTGCTACAATGGGAGAACAAGGATGTGAAACACAAAAGAGAAAATAAAATGTTAGGCTCACAACACTAAATTAAAGCAGGAACCGCTGAAGACAAAAAAGAAGAAGTTTATGAACATTTTTTGTTGAAGAGGAACAATCAAACTYAAACCAGTTCAGGTGAAAAAGCCTGTTTGGTACCCTCTGTTTCAGGCTCACACCCATTTATATTTAAAGATGTTAAATGTCACTCCCATAGACTTGTTTCTTTTATCAACTATGATTAGATTTGAAATRCGTCTTCAGTTTAATCAGCCTTCTATGTTCAATAATGGTTAAATTGTTGTCGCGCTAATAACATCATGTCCTAACAACCCTCCCTCACAGTACAGTAGTTGTATTTCTGTCCTTCCATAATACCAGCCTTTATTTCRCCATGTCGTCATCTTGGCTGCCCTACAAACAAAACCACATCAAATCTGACTTTCCCCTGTCTTTGATCTGCTACCATGAACGTTAAACAAGGCTGCCTTTCTCTGGCGTATTCCCACATCTAGAGGTTGGCGTCTTTACTTGGGTCAAGCCACGTTAGATTTCACCTCGGTCATTCATTTTTCTGCTTCTGTCTGTCAGAATGACATTGACGCATCGAGATCAACCCTGTTAAACTCCACGAGGGCGGAGCCGACGCCGGCCGCGATACCTGCTGCTGCCGCCGCCGCAGTGGACGATGCTGAGATGAAGAGAGTGCTGGAGAAGTGCAGGAGGCTGCAAGCCGAGGTCAACAAGCTGACAGAGGAGAACCGACAGTTAAAGGTCAGACGAGCTGATGAACCAAGATCTTAAAGTGTGAATCAGAGAGGTTAAACTCAAAACCACAAATCTGCTACGTATTTTTCCTCTTCATTCACGATCTTTCAGAGCTGCCATTTTATGTTGCAACTGGAACAAAACACCAGAGACTGGGAGCTGACTGAGCTCTGTGACCCTGATACTGATAAACTATCAGTTTTAGATTTGGACCCTTTAATTAATCTGTGGTTTTATTCACACTGCAGCCATAAGTGGCCCAAATCCGATTCTGTTTTTTTTCTCCTTACGTGACCCATATCAGATTTTTATATGATAGTCTGAACCTGAAAAACAGAATCTTTTTTCCCCAAAACAACCCAGATCTCTTTATGTGGTATTAAATCAAAACCATATCCAGTATTTAAACTGTCATGTTTATTTTTACCATTTTTACAGATTGAACCAGTGACTAATCGAATGCTAAAATCATGTCGTTTAAATCTTGGAACTCGTGTTGCAATTCTAACATAAACGACCAAAAAATAAATCAGAACTGAGCATTAAAGTGCCTGTGACATCATTTTTTTTGTAATAAATATGAAGGTTTATTTTTAAAAAGATAACATTAATAACATGTTGCAAAATAAATTTCATGCTGCTGACATGAACGGTTGTTGAGGTATARGCATGTGAAGTAACAGGAAGTGATGTCAGAGGGGAATGTCTGCATGTGAACAGAGCGTTGCTACAATAACAGACTTTAGAGGATGATTTGACTAATTTGGGTCACAATCACAGAGATGTGGTAGAGTTCAAGTATTGTTAGAATAAATAAAGACCAGAGAGAGTTCCCTTTAACGAGTTCCCCTTTGATGTCACTTCCTGTTTCACTTTGCTGAGCCAACCTCAGAAGAAAAATATGACAGTGACGAAATGGGTAAAATTATCTGTATTATGCCAATTTTTTAAAGTATGAAGAGGTTTTCTTTGACTTCTTGTATTTGAAGTATTTATACCTGCATAAAACCTGCAGTGTGTTTAATTTATGTGATCAGTTCATTTTTACTTTCACGTTAAGCTCAAAACATTTTTAAATCTCCCATAAAATTCACATTGATGTTGTTTGAAATCATTTGCCTTGTAAATTTTTGTAAACTTTCCGTTTTGTTTTCTGCACACTCAAGTTGTGGTTTTATTGTGTTTGTTTGCTTTTGCAGGACGAAGCAAATAGAATCAGAAAAATGCCTCGCTCAGACCACGTGACGTCAAACTCCACCAACCTCATGGGCCGAGAACACAGCATGGCCTACCTGCCCTCCCTCCTTGTTGTCTTAGCAGCAATCTTCATTGGCTTTTTCTCTGGAAAGTTCATATTGTAGACTGGGGGTGGAGGGAGGTTGCATGCCAGCCATATCAATCGTGGCTTCTGGAAAAAGTTTAAAAGATATATAAATAATAAAAAAAAAAGGCTTGGAAAAAGCAAGAAGTCTTTTTGTTGACTTTGCCATATCATTGATCGTGTGGCCTCCAGTGAACACATCTGTACAGCATCATTCGAAGGCGTTGCTTTTTACAATCTCACACGGTTTATTCCCCCAAAGAGCCGAGTAAATTAAAATAAAAAAAATAATAATAAAAGTAAAGTGGTGGGACGATGAATGTTTACCGTCAGGCAACGTGAAGATGCAAAAATTTAGGGCCCATGGGCACGAAGCTGTCAAAAGATCCGGTTTTTATTATTATTCTTTTCTTCTTCTTCTGTGATTTTGATAGAAATCAAATGGAATGTTAGGCGTCTTGTAAATGTTATTTTAAATTCATTTAACCAGAAAAAGGACGTTTTCCTTTCTCTACCTGTTGCTGGATTGCCTCTGAAATAAACTTGTCTGTAATTTTTACTTTTTTTTTCTGTTGGAATGTTCAGGTCCAGCTGGGGATATAGGTGCCTCATTCTTGTACATTTGTTCTGTTTTCCTAACAACAAAAATACAGAATTATTATTATTATTATTACGAAACATACTACAACACTTCTTGCTTCTGAGGCAGTTATGGACTGAAAAGAGGTTTTCATTCTTAAAGATGTCCCATGGTATTGATCATTACCTAAATAAAAATAAAAAATGTGGTTTTTATAGCTGTTTTTTTTTCTTTCCGTGTCARTTTTAAAGATGTTATTTGCTACCATTTGCAAATGTGGTTTTATCAGCAGTAAATTTTCTGTCCACATGACACAGCTGAGCTTTAATTAAAGTCTGTCCGACATCAACTGGAACAACAAATTCAACAGAACATGAGATTGTGCTTTTTGAAATGTTATTTGGAAAGGACTACAGATTTAATAATTTTTAGATTGCATCAAACAACTGGTTTTTTAGAAGTTTGTCCTGGTGATGTTCATGCATTTTTGACATTCTGTGCGTTAACGAACTAATTTCAGCCGCGATCGTAAACGAGTACAAAGCTTTTTCTGTAAGACYCTAAAGAGAAACCTTTACTCATTTAATCAGAGAAGTTGGGCGACTCCTGCAGGAAGGGATCGTGGGAAACTGTGTTTGTTACTCAGCTATGAGTCAAGCTGAATGTAACTACGTGAAACAGTGTTGGCTTCCAGTTTCTTCAATGGTTTTGGACCGAGTTCCCTCCACCTCAGAGCTGTCTGTTCTTGGCAGCGTCCATGTTCCTCTCACATTGACTCCGTAATCTCATAAAAAATCTGGGTGTTTCTAATGCCCTCTGGGGGACTACAAATGGAAATGTGTTTCCCGTCAAAGGGTCAGCTTGTACAAAACACAAAGTCAGTGTTCTTAAGAAAACAAATGTTGCTCAAAAGGAGTAATTTAATTTTAAAAACCTTTTGCAGAATCATTTTTAGGTATTCTGGACATTCATTGTGAACGGGCAGATTGTTGGCAGTGTTCTAGTCTTTGTCTCTACATCCTATTAAAGTTCGTGGAAGGATCCGAACTGAATCCTGATCCCAACATTGAGCAGTCGTCGGTTAGGGTCATGTCACATGATGTCGTACTATATGTGTCATGATAGAGTGTACTCGTAAGTCTTGGATGTCACTGTAGTGTGTCTCATGGATGTGAGTTCTTAAGTCATTTTGGATGCCATGCATGTATCTCGTGTGACGATATTTTGGACAGTATAGTACATTTTGTATCTCATAATGTCTTATGATGTAATATTGGACGGAATACTATAGTATGTATCTCGTGTGACGATATTTTGGACAGTATAGTACATTTTGTATCTCATAATGTCTTATGATGAATACTGTAGTATGTATCTCGTGTGATGATATTTTGGACAGTATAGTACAGTTTGTATCTCATAATGTCTTATGATGTAATATTGGACGGAATACTATAGTATGTATCTCGTGTGATGATATTTTGGACTATAGTATGTGTCATTAGATTATGTCTCAGGACGTCATTTTAAATGCCATGCTACAGTATGTATCTCATGTCGTGACAATTTACTGCACGCTTTGCTACAGTATGTATCGCATAATGTCTCATGATGTAATTTTGGACTCGATCCTGTCGTGTCCCGTGATGGAGTCTCATGTTGTAACTTCAGACGCTATACCATAGCATGTCTCATGACATTTTACTCACCGTGCTGTAGTACGTACCTCATGTCGTAACAATATTTTATACACCTTCTCTCTCTTAATGGGGATGGATATAAAATCCAAAGGAGGCCTCCTAAGTGGGCCCATTGCTCTCCCCAAAAAGACACTGTCCTTCATTCAAACCTTCTCGTCTCTTGGATGAAGGACACAAGGTTAGAAACACTGTTTTGAGCTTCTCAGGATCCATAAAGGGGTCCCCAAGAATTCTTTTCCTTTGACCACTCAAGAGCCAGGCAGTGGCCTAAGTAGTGCAAAGAGGTCTCTAATTCAATGCCACAGGCATCACACAGACCATTGAGTCCCATCACCATTTTGTGGCGGTTGAGCAGATTGTGCCTAGTTAGGACTCCAACCAGTGTACTTAGAAAGTACAGTTTTTTTTTCTTTTTGATTTTTTACCTGGATTACTGAGATGCATCAGGACAGTGTACTTAGAGTTTTCCCAAACCTTAGATTTGGGCCGTTAACCAGTTCCCYTGCCTGTCTACAGTCCTTACTATAGTATGTGTCTTATGCATGACTATTTTTGGACACTATAGTATGTATCACATGATGTCTCCTGATGTAATTTGCTAATACTGTAGTGTCTCGTGATGAACCTCATGTTGTAATTTCAGACACTATACCATAGTACGTGTCTCATGACAGTTCCTCATGTCGTTATARTTTGGATGCCATACTGTAGTATGRGTCTCCTGTCATGTCGATATTTGYGRTATACTTTAGTCTCGTGACAATATTTTGGACACTATAATACAGTATCCATCTTGTGATATCGTTTTAAACACCATTCTCCAGAATGTGTCTCTTGTTGTGACAATATTTTGGACACTGCTATAGTATGTATCTCGTGATGCCATTTTAAACACTGTATGGTGTTTAAAATGGCATCACGAGATACATACTATAGTTTAGTGTCTCGTGACGCCATTTTAAACACCATACAAAGAGTATATCTCGTGACACATGGCCTTCAAAATGAGTGTTGAGTTKACTGTATTTTAAAAAGAAAAGGCTTTATTAGAAGTACCAAAGTTTAATTTTTCAGTAAACAAATGATAAAAACTTTGAGACAAAGGTTTTGTCAAGATTACACTGTACAAGATGTCCTATTATGACCACATGTTGTAAAGATCCTGGTTTAAACAGGACAGGAAATGTTTTTTTTCCCCAGTCTGTGAAGGTATAAAAACATTTTAATCTACATGGAATCACAGAAAGGTGTTTCTACTCTAAAGTGCAGTTTCTGTGGTGCAGCAGTTTCCAGTCTTTGGTGAAAGGAAAGGAGTTCAGTTCTCAACCTTCTTCACATCCACAAAGAGTTTTTTTTTTTTTTTTGGTCTTAGAACAAGCAGTTTTAGAGTTGCCCTTTAAGTTTGGTTAAAAAGAATCAGAGCAGTGATGATGGCGGCAAACGTCCCRGTCAGTTTGTGACAGCCTCTGTGGCACCCTGAGCAGTCTTTGTAGTACAGCGTAGACGTTTCCTCATCCCCTCGGCTTTGATCCGAGTGCTGGCTGCTCGATGAGCACTGGACCAGGGGCATCTGGAAAGAAGTGGCTCGCTTCTCCGGGCGGTCCGGGCTGCTGCCGTCACTGGGACGCTGGCCGTTGTAGAGCAGATAGTGACCGTGGGCGTCCTGCTCCATGCGGAAGAGCTCGTACTCCATGTGCGGTAGCTGAATGCCCAACGCCACGCAACCATTGGTGGCTGTGACGTCCTGCTCCACGCCTGCTTGCCACGAGCCCTGCACGCCGCACTCGTTACCTTTGAAGACGTTGAGGAGGGACGTGGTGGCCAAATCCATGGGGGTCACTCTCATGTGGTTCACTAGAGGAGACAAAGACATATTTTATTTCTCATCTCTACTTTCTATAGATCCCTTGATTTCTTTAAAGTCCAGTTTCTGAGTTGTACAAGTTTTAGGAACAATAACTTTGTAAGGTACAAAGGAACAGTACAGTTCGAATGTCTCGTTTAATCTTGATCGTCGTGAGTGGCTCAGAGTTATACAGTGGGGTGGGAAAGTTTGGGCAGCCTTGTTAACTTTCCTGATTTACCTTTTATAAATCATTGATTGTTTGGATAAAATAAATCAGTTAAATAAATCATATAGGGGACAAACACCGATATTTGAGAAGTGAAATGAAGTTGATATGATTTACAGAAAGTGTGCAATAATTGGTTCAACAAAATTCGGCAGGTGCATAAATTTGGGCACTGTTGTCATTTATTGATTTCAAAACCTTTAGAACTAATTATTGAAATTCAAATTTGGTTTGGTAAGTTCGGTGACCCTTGACCTCCATACACTAGTGACTCCAATTATGAGAAAGGGTATTTAAGGGAGGCAAATGTAGGTTTTTCTCCTCTTTTCATCTTCTCTGAAGAGTCGCATAAAGGGAGTCTTAAAACAACTTTCAAATGAGCTGAAAACAAAGATTGTTCACCATCATGGTTTAGGGCAGAGGTGCCCAAAGTGGGGCCCACGGGCCAAAATTGGCCCACCAAGCCATTTGATTTGGCTCATGAGCAGTTGTCCTGGTTACTAGATTGTAATTATGTTAAATAAAAAAAACAAGTAACTACAAGAGATGTTTAGATTAGATTTAAGTCCATATCTAGATTTGCACACCTTATAAGATCCCATATACTCAAATTTTAAATTATGGAAAGTCCCATGAGCCTTTGCTGCCTGAGCAGAAGTTGAATTTTCTCCATGTCCATGGGTTGGAGGAAAATAAAATGTGGGCAACCACACTGGCTGCTAGCTTAATCATAAAAAATAAAACAACTTCACTTAAGAAGTATTTGCATTTCTTATATTATTGCATTTGGCCCACGGCCCTCAGACTGATTTTAATTTTGGCCCTCTCAGGGAAAATGTTTGGGCACCCCTGGTTTAGGGGGAGGATACAGAAAGCTYTCTCAGAGATTTCAGCTTTCAGTCTCCACTGTGAGAAACGTGAGAAAATGGAGGACCACAGGCACAGCTCAAGTCAAGGCTCGAAGTGGTAGACCAAGAAAAATCTGGAATAAACAGAAGCGAAGGATGTTGAGAACAGTCAGAATCAACCCACAGACCAGCACCAAAGACCTACAACATCATCTTGCTGCTGATGGAGTCARTGTGCATCGTTCAACTATTCAGCTGTGGTGGCACGATTTACCAAGAATGCAGAAACACCAGTCTGCGTGTATGGTCGTCAAATGATTTAATCTGAGCAACAACAAAGCAGAGGTCAATCAACAAAGTCTGTCGTGTTGTGGCTCGCCCGTCAGCATAGAGCAGCTGATAATATAACATCATGTGACATGCTTACAACCAATCACAGTTCTCCAACTGTGAACCATCTAACCAATGACAGGGCTGTCAGCCTGGAAAACACCTTATCAGAACAAAAGAGGCCATGCATTGCTGGAGTCTTGAAGTCTAGGGCAACAGATTCAACAGCTGAAACTAGTTATCATAAGATATGATTACTGGACAAGTGTCAAGGTAGAACAGATATACATAATTAATCCATAACACAGCACACTTTACACAAGGAGATGCTGTATGGGAGAGTGATGCAGAGGAAGCCTTTTCTCCGCCCACGTCACAAACAGAGCTGCTTGAGGTATGCTAAAGCACATTTGGACAAACCAGCTCCATTTTGGAATAAGGTGCTGTGGACTGATGAAACTAAAATAAGAGTTATTTGGACAGAACAAGGGCCGTTATGCATGGAGGAAAAAGAACACAGCACTCCAAGAAAAACACCTGCTACCTACAGTGAAATGTGGTGGTGGTTCCATCATGCTGTGGGGCTGTGTGGCCAGTACAGGGACTGGGAATCTTGTTAAAGTTGAGGGATGCATGGATTCCAATGAATATCAGCAGATTCTGGAGACCAATGTCCAGGAATCAGTGACAAACTGAAGCTGCTGAAGCCGGGGCTGCATCTTCCAGCAAGACAACCACCCTAAACACTGCTCAAAATCTACTAAGGCCTTCATGCAGAGGAACAAGTACAACGTTCTGGAATGACCATTTCAGTCCCCAGACCTGAATATTATTGAAAATCTGTGGTGTCACTTAAAGAGAGCTGRCCATGCTCAGAAACCATCAAACCTGAATGAACCAGAGATGTTTTGTAAAGAAGAATGGCCTAAAATACCTTCAGCCATAATCCAGACTCTCATTAGAAGCTATAAGAAGCATTTAGAGGCCATTTCTGTGAAAGGAGGATCTACTAAATATTGAGTTCAGGTTTTGTTTAATGGTGCCCAAATGTATGCACCTGCCTAATTTTGTTTAACCCAATTATTGCACACTTTCTGTAAATCATAACTTCTTTTCACTTCTCAAATAACCCCGTGTTTGTCCCCTATATGTTATATTTAATTGATATTTTTTTATCCAAACATTCAATGATTTATAAAAAGGTAAATCAGGAAAACAAGGCTGCCCAAACTTTCCCACCCCACTGTAAGTCCYTCTGGTAGGATGACCTTAGATGACACAATTATGAGATAGTTCTTTGTAATGTGAGATTACAATGATCAGAATTATGTGTTATGACACTATAGCAGGGGTGTCTATTCCTGGTCCTTCAATCTGCTATTCATCTGATTTAGTGACTGAATTAGGGGTGTCCCGATAAATCTTTTTAATTTATAATACCCATACTGCTGCCTTGACTATTGGCCAATATTGAGTATTGGCTGATATCAAGACAATGAGTGTTGGTCGATACTGAGTATTGGCCAATATCAATAATACCAATAGTATTGGCCAGTATGATAGAGTACCAATATTGCTGCCTTGAGTATCGGCCGATATCGATATGATACAATTATTGTTTCCTTAAGTATGATGACATACTTATAACTATCTTACAAATCTACTATATTTCTATAAAACCTTAGTTATGAAATGAGAAACTGTTACCTTTGAAGACAAAATCCATTCCGCCCATGACTCTGGTGGAGTGAAGCCCTCGGCTGTAGCGCCCCTGGGCATAGAGTGTGAAGGTGGGGTGTTTGCAGCTGGGGTCGGAGTAATGGTAGTAGTGACCCTCCCAGGTGTGATTGMTGTCGTGGAAGATGAAGTGGCGGGTGAGGAAGAGGACCTCGGGGCGCACCTCACAGCGCTGGCTCACCCACTGACCGTACAGGCTGACGGTGAGGTCGGCTCGCAGCGGCAGGACGGGGGGGTGGAGCTCGTCTGAGCGAGAGATGATGGGGCAGACGACGCAGGCGTGGTCATGATGCTGAAAACAAAGATGGAAATGTAAGACAGACTCAAATTTAAAATAGGTCATTTTTTGGTTGCAGTAACATGGTGGCGAAGCAGAGCAACAGAAAACTTGGGGAAAAAAACTAAAAAAATAAAATAAAATTTGCCTCGCTCTTGCATCACACAGTTCCACCCAGAAACCACAAACGAACACCCTGGCACCAGCAAGTGTTCTGGATTGGGACCAGTTCTGGGTACAGCATTTAAAATTAATGGATTGGAGAGGTCCCCCCCACCTCCACCCCCTGACAAGGAACCATGACAGAGCGAGTGTGGTTTTCTGTTTGACTTGGAGAAAACATTCCAGCATGATCTCATTCACTGACCTATTATTAGTGTGAGCCAATTAGCAAACAATTAGGTCGTTACCATAATCTGTTACAACCTTTAAATATCAGAGAAAAAGATTAAAATTTACTCAGATTACATCTACAGAACTAACGTCTACGTACAAATACATTAGTACTGAGTACAAACCATGGCTGCTGAATGAATCAGTCTGCCTGGAGTCCAGCAAACCTTTGGACCGACTAGAGCAGTGGTTTTCAAACTTTTTAGTTTGGACCCACAAAATAATAGTTGCAGAGACTTGTGCAAATTTTATGAATATGTCTGTTAAACATGGGCATAATAATAAACAAAACTAATACCTATGATTCTACTTTTGTTATTATTGTTTTGTTGTTTTCTTAATAACCATGGTGAAAATATTTCATTAATTTATTTGCATTTTAATTGATGTCTGGAAATTCTTTCAATGTTTAAAGACCCATAGAGGGGTCCCGACCACAACTTTGTTGTAACTTTGTTACAATTTTCTTTCAATGTAAGAAGATTAATCTTTGAGTAATCTCTGAATTTGGTGTAGAACATGCAACAGATAATCAACTTAGTATTTTTCTGCATTTTCTTTTTATTTTAAAGTCAAATAATTAGATTTTAAGTGAGGTTTTCTATTGATTTTCTGGATTATGATAAAACAGATCTCTAAGGTATGATGAATCAAAAAGTTGCTTGTAGAAAGACCTGTGAACTGACTGCCAAAGTTTTTTTAAAATATAACTTTTTTCATCCTATATTTGTCTATGAGAATAATTTGTTGTATAAAAATATTTAAATAAACTTTGTGTATGTGAGGTTGACACCTGTGGACCAGACTCTCTGATTTGACAGATTGATACATTTGTAGAGTTTATAATAAGCTAATCATAGATTTAATGTTAGCTAACGCAGCCTCCATTCACACCCGCATGTTGTTTTTGAACTCTGRCATTTTCTCCAAACTGTTCTGATTGGTAAAATAACATTTTGTAAGAGCATAGTGACATAATGTGCTTTGACGCACGGTGCCTTACTTAACCTGGTTGAGTTGTGACATCATCATGGTTTTYCAAAACTGGTTTTCAATGACTATTTGAAACAATGCTTCAAAATTAACCAGACTATTCCTTTAAGATGGATAAATTAAAACACTTTGACTTGTATGAAACAAGACCTTGTGTCCGTTTGTGGGAATWTTTAATGCAGCTGTATGAGTTTTATTTCTTGGAAGACCACATGTTGATTTGTRCCCAGGATCGGGCCTCGCTTCATGCCGCACCTCTTCAGGCTAAAGAAGAAAGGTTCTGGGTCATCACAAGATTCGCTCATCCCTCCGGGTTCTGTTTTTGTTCTGATCAGCAACACCAGTAAAAATCCGGTGTTTGCTTTGATAAGCAGGATTTCGATGTAATCTCTGTTGACTGTGACAGTGAAAACATGGCTCCAGGGTCGGAGCCAGCGGGGAAGCCGGTGTAAACAGAGAAATCACATCCTGTGAAATGAAATGAACAACAGGTCTTCAACATAAAGTTGATTAATTCAGAATTAGATCAAATAATATGCTAAAATAAATGAGTGTTTTATAGATTTTTGGCTTCAATCTTACAAGAGAGAATAAATTTGAGTGGTCTAAATGTTTGAGATGCTTTAAACTTATTTTTTTAAGTTAAAAGCATTTAGGTCTGGCTTTAAAAGCTTGTCATGTCTGTTGCTAGTGTGTGTGTGTGGTCGGTCTTTGGGGTGAAGGTCYGCTCAGTGGGAGTGAAGCTTAGCTGTGGTTTTATACTGAAGTCACAGAAAATATCAGCCTGGATTTGACCCACAAGATTCTTGCACTGAACACAAAAGTCTAAAAAATGTGAGTGGGATATCTTCTCAGCCTCCTGCTGGCCTCCCTAATCTGACAGCGGGGGTACCGGACCTCAGATTCTAATCAAGAAATTATAAAAAGCTCAACATTCCAGGAAGGAATGCATTTCTCCCATCGCCTYAATCAATGATGTTTTGATCAGACTTTGTGTTAAAATTAAAATGAACCCCAAACCCTAATCCCAAATTAACTCTTAACCACAACCCAACACAAAACCCTAACCAAACTGAACCCAACCTTACACCTAACGCTAACTGAAATCTTAGCCCCAACACCAACTCTAACCCTACCTCCAACCAAACTTAACCCCAAACCTACACCAAACCCCAACTAAATCCTAACCTCAACCCGACATCAAACCCTAACCCCAACCTAACTTGAAACCCCAACCCTACCTACTGACTCAGTTACTAAAAAAATAACCACAGATACATGCCTAACCCTAACCTCTTACCTAAAATTAACCACACAGACAAATACCTAACCATAATCATACAGGTTACCACATACATAAATAATCTTCCTCTAAAGAACCCTAAACCAAAAAAAAAAACATTATTACCTGGAAGCAGAAGCCTAAAATACCCAGGTTCTTTAAATTTCAGACCAAGAAAAAGCCACAAAAACCATTAAAAAATAAATATTACTAGTAAACTCTGAGCAAATACTCCCCTAACCCAACCCTAACTACTGACTTTCGGATACTAACGTAAATAATTTTAGTTCAGTGCAAAGCTGACTGTGTTATAGTCATTTTATGTGAGATTGAACAGCTGTAGTGGCCATTTTGAATGTTACTGATGTCCTTTCCTCATCTTTAGAGTCGTCATCGTTCTGTCAAAGAAACAGCTGGTGAACCAACCTTGGCATTCTGCAGGGGGGTCTGGTAGCTGGATGGTTTGTAGAAGAGCCTCTGCCGCGGATCCGTGTGGACGTCTCCCAGAAACAGCTCCTCCACTAGGTGATCCAGGTTGTGGTGCAGGTACTGCTTTTCCACCCTCAGCAGCTGCAGCTCATGGAAGGTGAAGTTCAACGCAATGGAGCAGTTGTAGCCTCCCTCCTCGTCCCATAGCTCGTAGGTCACGCCAGGCTCCCAGAGGCCACTTATGGCTCCACTGCAGCTGTGGTTAAGCCTCRGGCTCAGCTCTGAGGCCACGGCAGCCGTGTGACACACCATCTGGACACGGTGGAGCTGGTACTCGGCCTCGGTGCCGCCCCGAATGATCCAGGAGGCTTGTCGTAGGCGCAGCCGACCTCGGATCAGCAGCGTGTAGGTGGGTTTGGTGCAGTGGTTGTCCTGGTAGTAGAACTGGTGGGCCTGGAAGGTGTTGTTGGGGTAAAACCTGTAGGAACGAGTGAGGAACTCTGGACCGGATCTCACTTCGCAGCTGCAACAGAACAACACAGATAAAAACTTTACAAAATAAAATCTGTTTGCAAAGCTACAGTTCAAGTGAAAACCAAACTGACCTGGTGGACACCCAGTGGCCTGTCACACTGGGAGGCATCTGCATCGTGATCCGGGCCCCATTATGAAGGTGCTTCAGCTTGTGTTGGCACTGAGTGACTGTGACAGATCGGCCAAAGGTTTTCTTCAGGGAGAAGTGAGCCGAGTGGGAGTGATGCAGCGAGGAGCCTTCAGCCCAAACTGAGGGAAAAATAATTAAATGTGTGTCATTATTTGAAAATTTAAGAATCTCATCTAAAAATAAAAAGGAGGTAAGAAAAAGATTAAAACAAGAAAACCTGCTGGAGAAACAGTAGCTAAGCGATAATATTAGCAGAAGAGGGCAAAAATTGTTTTTCAAGTATTTGAATTATTTCAATTCAAAAATTGCCAAGTTAAGTAAATCAAAAAGCATAAAAGTTACATAAAACATAAATCATAGTTGTAATGACAACAAAACTGAATATCTTAAATGATTAATAGTTAAAATAGTTGAAAAGAAGCTGAGGCGGTTAAACAGAAGACAATTGTCTAAATGCTGACTCAGCATTAGTAAAAAAAAAAAAGACATGATCTGACACTGACGTTTCATCTGCTTTCCAACCAAACAAAAAGAATTTTAAAAAGAAGCACTTCTGTGCTGGAACGAGAAGCATGAAGGGATAAAACATSGGAAATGAAAGCCTTTCCAAAGCTCACATTCCACTGAGGTTTTATCTCGTGTAATGCTCCAGTATCATTCAAATCCACCTTGAAATGCTAAAAACTCGGCCTTAAATTTTTCCAATCAGATCTGGACTTGCCCGGTGAGATCATTTACTGCCCTGGAATGCCACTGCGGGCTTCTAATGTGACACTAATACCTCTGAGAGGGACCAAAAAGCGTTTGATCACAAGAAGCTGAAGTTTCATTGAAGGACCAGAACCACCTCCAGCTGTTTCACACCAGACTGAGTTTTCAGCCYGACTCCTGAGTAAATCACACCATAATGAAAAACGGCTTTTTAGCAAAAACATCCTGTAGATTTGGAGACGGTGTTTGACCGTGTTCATCGAGGTACACTGMMGWGGGGMGGTGCTCTGTGAGTATGGGATTGTGGGTCCGTTGTTATGAGAGATCCAGTCCTTATACAAGCGGTGCCAGTTTGGTTCACATTGGCGGCAGTAAGTCGGACCCCTTCAGAGTGGGAGCTGCCCGTTGTCACAGATTCTGTTCAGAACCTTTATGGACAGAACGGTGAGGGAGTCCAGTTCGTCTGTTTGCAGGTAATGCGGTCCAGTTGGCTTCAGTGTGCCTCGATCTTCAGCTCTCACTGGAGCGGTTCACAGCTGGGATGAGGATCAGCACCTCAGTCCATGGTCCTCAGTTGGAAAAGGGTGGACTGCTCTTTCCAGGTTGGGGGTGGGATTCTGCCTCAGGTGGAGGAGTTCAACTATCTCAGGGTTTTTTTTTTTCACGAGTGAGGAAAGAWTGGAGCGTGAGACTGACAGATGGATTGGTGCAGCTTCTGTACTGGTCTGCGGTGAACCGTGAGGTGGTCTACATTCCCTCACCTCACCTGTGGCCATGAACTTTGGGTGGTGACTGAAAGAACGAGATCAAAGACACAAGCAGTCGACATGTGTTTTCTCTGCAGAGTTATGGACTCTCCTTTACAGACAGGGTGAGAAGGTCAGTTCTCCATGAGAGACTCAGAGTAGAGTCGCTGCTCCTCCACATCGAGAGGAGCCAGCTGAGGTGGTTCATCTGGTAAGAACGCCTCCTGGACMCCTCCCTTTGGAGGTGCTGAAACATGTCCGACTGAGAGGACATGCTATAGAGAGTCTCTTGTTTGGTCTGGGAAGGTCTTTGAGTCCTCCCAGAAGACCTGGAAGAGGTGGCTGCTCAAGCTGCTGCCCCAAAGACCAGACTCAGAATAAACTGAAGATAATAGATGGAGAGATGGCAAAAAATATCTCACGAACCACTGGATTTTAATGTAACTGGATGTATGAGTGATTCAAGATGGCCGCCAACTTGTAGACCATACATGTTCATCAAACTCTTTTATGTCTTCTACTCCAGGAGTTCTCAAACATTTTGGGTCTGGGGACCCCTTTGGTTTAGTGTGTTTGTGTACTAGTGCATTGTTCCCCATAAAAACAAATTAACAATATATTGAATTTTTGGAGGACCACCAATATACAGCTGACAGACCCCTGGTCTGAGAACCTCTGTTCTACTCTAACCATTCACTATCAATCAACTTGGGGGTGGGGTAGCCCATCAGGTTCCACCTAAGCCATCCCTTTAGTTCTGTCCCTGTAAAAAGATTGGACAGAATAAATCAAAAAGATTTTTTTTTATTGTAACCATTTGACATTTTAGCTGCAAAATGTGTTTATTGTTAAAAAAGTGTCTGATGTTTGACAGACCTGATCTAAAGCCACCAAACTGTGTTCAAATCTTATAATTATGAGACGTGAACAAGAATTCGGAGCTACAAATCTTTTCACATTCCAACAAATCCAAATGTGAACCAGCTCAAAATAAAAACCAGGCTGACAGGAAAATAAACGAGGAAATGATTATAAGGATTTTTGTGTTTGAAGCATCAAATATCTTCCTTTTCTCACATCCAACAAGCGATGGACATTCAAGGGACTGGATTATATTTTTCCTCATTAAAGGCAATAATCGTAAAAACTTGGAAACTCTTTTGGTCCCTCGCTGACGCCGCTTTCCTAAAACTGCTCGGTTCTCTACCTAAAAACAAAGTGACCGCAAAACTCCCAGAGCCCTAAACCACAGCGAACATTTCCAGTTGGCCTCATCCCACCAGTGAGGTCAGAGCGCTGGGAACGACTGAACATCACTTTAAACAGGAAGAGGAAAAATCCAGAAGGAAACCAGACAAAAGCACTGCTCTTTGTTATCTCAGAGCTCAGCTGCGAGGATTCATCAGAAAATAAAACTGTCACCTTCCTAAAGCTGCTGCCAGTGTTTGGGTCCATGGATTTACCAAAAATATTTCAGTTCTGCTGAATTAAAACAGCCAAGCATGGACCATAAATAAATACTGTTAAATGTTGGAGAAAAGCTGCAAAATGTCGCAAAAACTGAGAAAAGTAAAAACAGTTAAAGCCATTAAATCTCTTTCTAAAACAAGACACGATTAAAACCTTTCAGGTCAGAGTTTCAGACTTTAGATCATCTGATGAAGAGAAACGGACTCCGAGTCGTTTTGGGTCAAACCTGATGTGATGTGAGCGACTCACAGCTACACATCACCTTTTCACTCATAATCAGCTAAAATTTGTTGTGTTAGCAAAAATAAAAAAATAATAACAACCCAAAAAAAAAAAGTTTACTTCAAGTACATGTCATCAAGTATGCTTAAGTATTGTTAAGTATATTTCCACAAGTGTACTTTTACTTACCAAGTTTACTTTTTGTGTACCTTTAGTATGAGACAAGTAGGTAACATAAATTTTAAGTATACTTCTAATTTGTACACAAAAAAATAACTGAAGTATACTCTTTTTTTCAATGAGTATACTTAAAGGACAACTGTATAAAGTAATTTTTTGTAAGGGAAAATAATTGATAAGCATGGAAATTTAAAGAATTTTGTAAAATAATGATAATAGTAATCATGCAAACTATGAAATCAAATGTAAAAATTTTATCCAGAACTTTATCAAATCGTGTGAAAGAGTTTATTCCAGGAGATTTTAGGACACATCTTTGAAAATCTGAAATGCGGGTTTGCGTTCACTATACACAAAGCACTTTTATCTGCATGTTTTACTGCAGGAAAATAAAACAGTTGAGCGCTTCGTTCTCAAATGTCTCTTTTATAGAATTCTTTGATGACCTTTATGTAGGTAACAAATAGTTGTTCAAATTCTGATCATAATTTTTTTAAGGGACAATGCAACAAATACATAACATGAGACAAAATAAGAGACAAAAAAAGAGACTAAAATAAGCCTTTTTTTTAAAAATACTAACAAAGTTGACTTTTTGCTTTACTTTAAGAACAAGTTTGTGACAATAAAAGAACAACTTTAACCAAAATAAAAGACAAATAATACTTCATAAAAACTAATGAATGTATATTTTGCTTTATTTAAAGAGCCGTGTCCATTATGATGCAATAAATAACTTGAGCCAAATAAGAGAGAAAAAAGTCTTAAATGAGCATTTAGACAATAAATGTATTTTTTTCTAACAGTTATGGTAACTGTGGTCCAGATCTGTCTGCTGCCACATTAAACAGTCTGTATGATGAGAACTTCTCATAAAGATGTGATTTAAAGATTCCAGTCAGTTAAAAAAATGCAGACTAAAACGTGCAGCTCTGAGGTTTTTTCCCTCAGCCACTGATCTTTTCTCTGCCACAATGAGAGCCTGCTATAAAAACACCACTTAATTGAAAGTTTGATCCACTTAAACACACTTGGAGGAGAAGTGGACCAGCAGAAGCATCCTTTTTATCTCAGCCGTGGCGCGTTTGAAGTCGCTGCCAACTGTTGCCTTCCTCTGTCACTGGCAGCAGATGGATCAGGTCAACTGCAGGCCCATAATCCTCTGCTGCCCAGACAGGATGCTTTAAGTGGCTCTTAACTCTCCCAGGGCTTTCATCTTCACTGCAGCCTCAGGGCAGGGTTTTATTGACCTCTGAGGACGCATCGGTGCAGAATAAAGCGGCTCTGTTGTGTTATCATTGCTCCACCTGTTGACCTGTGCGCGCGTCGGCGCAGACAGGTGGAGGCGCTTGTTGCGCCAAATAATCAACAACAACAAACAAGAGTTTCTTACCTAAAAAAGCGACAAGAATCGCAGCTGAAAACGGCCCCATTTCGCGCAGGATCACTCCGGAGTGTTATGGAGCCGTTTTAGTTTTTCCCACAGAAATCCAGTTTGATAATCCAGCGCGCGGAGCGAAGAGTCCGGGGAATCAGAGCATCATGTCAGGAGTAAATAAAACATCTCCGCGCGCAGAAAGCAGAGTTGAGTCCCAAAGATCCCGCGGAGGTGAAGTTTGCGCCTCAGAGCTGAAATGGAGCAGCTCGGTTGTTTTTACGCACCGCGCGTCCTGCGTCCTGCACCCCGGGAGGAGGGTTTAAAAGTCCGGGCAGAGTCTGGAGTCTGCGCCCCGCCCCAATCACTCGGTTCAGGGGCGGAGAGACGTTGGAAAGGGTCTCATATAGTTAGTTAGTTATTTATTTAGTTACATTAGTTAGAGAGAGAGAGAGAGAGAGAGAGAGAGAGAGAGAGAGAGAGAGAGAGAGGGAGAGAGAGAGGGATGGAGGGGGAGAGAGAGAGAGGGATAGAGGGAGAGAGAGAGGGGGATGGAGGGATGGAGGGAGAGAGAGGAATGGAGGGAGAGATGTAGGGAGAGAGAGAGAGAGAGGGATGGAGGGAGAGAGAGGGATGGAGGGAGAGAGAGGGATGGAGGGAGGGAGTCAGTCATCAGTAACATAAGTGATATCATCAGTGACATCATCAGTAACATAAGTGATATCATCAGTGACATCATCAGTAACATAAGTGATATCATCAGTGACATCATCAGTAACATAAGTGATATCATCAGTTTGTTTC
>NW_013952643.1:710720-711979 GCF_001266775.1 Austrofundulus limnaeus | reverse complement strand
ACCTACAGCGGGTCAATTAGTTCTTCAAATAATAATGCTAATGTATTGATATTTTTCTAGTTTTGATTTAAGTTTGCTTGTTTAGCGTCGTCACAGTTGCTAGGTGACATGACGTACGCCGGGGTAAGGAGGGGAGGCTAGACCGTCCAAATCCATAGCCTCTTTTTTTCCGGTCTTCCCGGTCTACCAAGGACCCGGCCCTCCGAGACCGGGGAGTCTGGGTCCTCCGGAGGACACGGCCTGTCGTTTTGGACACAGCCAGCGTTGCTATATCAAGTAACAACAGACTGCAGAGAAAAATCTGATGTTTCTTTAGATTATTTTGAGTCTTTATCAGAGATGAAGAGTTCAAATGACATTGTTTCAATAAACAAAGTTCATTTTCTTTGAAAGTTCCCTTTGATGTCACTTCCTGTTTCACTTTAACTGAGCCAAATTAAAATAAATACAGTATATACTGGTTATGTGACAAACTGTGTAAAATCATGTGTATTATGCAATATTTCTTTAAGATAATCTTTTATGATAAATAAGATTCAATTTTAATGAAACCATCATGTCTGGTTCCGGTCCTCAAGGGCCGCTATCTAGCATATTTTAGAGGTTTCTCTGCTTTAACCCAGCTGATTTGGATGAACGGGTGATTCTGCAGAACATGAAGAGGTAATTCAGCCAATCAAGTGTTTTGGAGCAAAGAAACAAAAGTAAAACCTGCAGGATTGTAGCCCTCCAGGACGCCTGTTTAAAACTAACATTTTGTGGAATCTCATGTTGTATCTAACACGTCAAGGATGACAGAGCTGCAGATTTGAGCTCAGCAGCTGTTTCCTTTGTGCTGCTGAGGTGTGGAACCACTCTGAAGGTGGAGCAGGACCACAGCCAGCGTTTCATGTTGAGATTACATCCTGTCGTTTGCTGCAGACCAGCCCCTCGTTAGCGTTTGTGATGGATGCTCCACATTCTTCCCTCAGATGAAACACCACCCCTCTGCCTGCAGGCTGAAGCCCCTCAGCCTCCAACATCTGTCCTGTCAGACAGAGACCTCCAGCCCTCCGGCTCTGTTTTTAAACTTCACCTTCCCTGTTTCTCCTCTCTGATCCGATGACTCTCAGGCGATCGTGTCTTTATTCACCAGTCAGMCTCCGCACTGCAAAAACTGTCCATCTTACCAAGTTTTTAAATCTTACATCCAGCCAAAAAGTCTTTTTGATCTTGTTTTGAGACTGATTTACTAAACAAGAACTGATTGTGTAAGAATA
>NW_013952643.1:698651-710501 GCF_001266775.1 Austrofundulus limnaeus | reverse complement strand
TATTCTTACACAATCAGTTCTTGTTTAGTAAATCAGTCTCAAAACAAGATCAAAAAGAATTTATTGCCTGGATATAAGATTTTAAAACTTGTTTAGATGGACAGTTTTTGCAGGATGTGATACACAGTGAGGTTTTACACAGTCTCACTCAGACTCAAAGGAGGAGTAGTGTGTTTTTAAACGAAACATGAAGACTGCGAGGGATGGAGACTGTCAGATGAAAAATGCCACGATAATGAAAAAACTAATCAGATTCTCAAATAATTTTAGGATAAACATACCTTGCTAAACTGCTGTTACTGTGTAAATTAATCAAACGGTTTAGGACAACAAATTTACTAAAAATCAGCGACACGGAAACAGGATCTCTGTTAAGAGGAGAAGAAAAAAGGTAAAAGTGAACCGTTTGTTTGCTACAGTTATGTATTTATTACATTTTTCAGTCTGAATTCATGGTTTTAGAGAAAAGTACTGGAGAAGAAGGCCCCACTCAACACAAAAATAGTAGTTCAGGTGCTCATCCAGTAATCCTCCCCTCCACACATCAGACTGAGGCAGTTCTAATTAATTTCCATTGTTTGGATTCTTATCCCTTCGCTGCACTTCTCTTCAGTATTTGCTCTTTTCCCCCCTCCTCTAATCCTCGCTCTGGGAGAGCGATTCCTCTTTTTTTCCCCCCTCCTCCTCAGTGACCGGAAAAGCCGCTGATCAGGATCGGGACAAACACGGTGATGGGATTTAGAGGGAAGCCCACAAGGGGTGTTAATAAGAGGAGAGACGGGGACGGGTTCTGCTGGGCTGACCCTTCTGTTGTCCTGTGCGGATAATCAAAGCAGCTTTGACTCTCAAAAGGCTCAAAGAAACAGTTAAACCCCCCTGAAAACACATCCTGTGGCATCTGAGCATCTTATACGGAGTAAAGTCACAGAATGAGTTCGCCTGTGACTGTGTTCCTCTCAGAAACGGATCCTTTCCAACATGTTTTTTGCATTAGGCCCTCTTCATTAGTGTCGCCGAGCGTTCCAGAGCAGATGAATGCGAGTTGGGGATGTTTCAAAGCTGCTGTCTCTGTTTCTTATTTAGCCGGTGTTTTCTGTCTTCACGTCTCCCTGCAGACCTTCGTATCGGATCTGGAGGGGCCCGGAAGAGGCAGGGTGAGAAGGGAGTGGTGCACCATGAGCGTAAAACTCACACCGAGTTCAGTCATTTGTTTTGTCCTTGATTGTTCAGGACGGCCTTTAAAAAAAGTGTTTTATTACTTAAACATACTGGGAAGAACCTTCAGTTATCCAATGTTAGCAAAATCTCTCAGAAAATGTAATAAAACTTGTAGAAATCCTTGGATGTGCATCCACCCACTCAGTTCAAGATGGCTGCCTCAGCTAACTGACAAATAGAAGCTTAATATTAGGTGGGGGTAGTAGCTGAGAGTAATGCTCAATACAAACTTTGAATGGTCATTTAACGCAGCTTTTTGTTTCCACTCCAGAAGCTTCAAATCAAAGCTGTCCTCCCTGTTTCTGCAGGTCCTCCTGCAGCTGGGAGCTGACGGACAGGAAGTGAAACGTGACGCGCTGCTGATAAACACTCCTCTCCACATGGAGGCACCATGACAAAACTGAAGCGCTCAGAATCCTTTAAATGTCATGTTTGTGTGATGGATCGCATGGCCTGGGTGGTTTTCAGGACTGCCGAGGTCATTCCTTTACTGCGGATCAGAACCGGCTGCAGGATTCATTTCTGCAGTTCTAACTGACCCCAAACATAACCACCCACCAATGGTCTTTGAGCCCTGTAAAGAGAGATGGGTCCTGGCAAGTGTGGTTTGTAAAAATGGGTCTTACAAGGTAACAAATACACACAGACACACACCTTTAAGATGCATGACACAGCTCTGCTTTGGTTTATTTTAAATTGATCTAAAACGGAGCGAAGCTGCAGGTTTTTGGTAACAGTGTCAGGATTTTTGAGGTTTCTGTGGCCTCTGGTCCACGCTGGGGCCTCAGACCGGCTGATGGGTCACTGGTTGTGATGTCGTCTGGTGAACAAACAATCTGACTCAACAGATCTGAATAAAGCAGGCAGAGGAAACAGCAGTGATTTAAGTTAAATGTACAATCATTAAAATGACTGTAAGGTCTTTTGATCGATCACTGAGCAGCTGAGATATTTTACTGACAGAGTGTCGTCATTTACAATGTTTTAGGTCAGGATGAAAACTGAAAGTAAAGTTTTTTTCCCCACTTGCACTTGTGTATGAATCTAATGCTTTTGTTTTTTTTAATGTATTTTATTTTTTCTTGCTTTTATTGAAGCACTTTGTGATTTTATATCTAAGAAAGGTGACATATAAATAAACTTTACTTGATTACAAAAATAATTGCATCTAGAAGCTAAAAGTACACTAATAAAACAGATATAATGGATTTAAAAATAAAAAATTAACTGTTTCCACTCAACTGAACTGAATAGAGGTAACACATTTATTTTACAATGACTTTAAATGTAAAGTAAACATAAAGTAAATGTGTTAATTCAGTTGAGTGGAAACAGTTGACACAATTTTTAATAAATCACGTTTTTTTGAGTTTAGAAAAACACTTAAACCTAAGGTTAGCTAATAAATGTTAGCTTGACGCTAACATTTTAGGTTCTAGTTTTGCTTTTTTTTTTAAATGATCAAAGGCTAACTATTACAGAACTAAAACAGCATAAAAAGACAAAAACAACAAATTCACTGATTTCAAAGAAAACTAATTATTCTCCAGATTTACTTCTTTATTTAATCATGGTTTGTTCAAGTGTGACAAATGTTAATAAAAAATGTTCAATGTATTTTTGGGTCATGTCTTTGTGTTTATCTTGGTTGTTTTCTGACATCCGTCTGCTTTCCTGCAGTAAGCTTGCACGGAGGCATCCTCTTTATTCAATGCCCTCTTTTACCACGAGCCGGTCCAAAGAGCATCTGGTTCCTCTCGGGTTTGTGGCTGCAACACAGAGCGCCACATCAAAGCTGCTTCCATGCAGCCAACAGAGAGAAGAGCCGAGTAAAGAGGGAGGAAGAAGAAGAGAAAATCTGGGACAAATTCTGTATCACTCAGACCACAGATCTGTCTTTGCTCGTGGAGAAAAAAAAAGAAAGAGAGAAACTATGGCGTTGTTTTGAAAATCCATCAATCTCTGTGCCCTGACCACTTCCCTCAGAGAGTCTGGCTCCCACGCTCGCCTCCTTCTCGGTGGCTCTGCCAAGAAGAGTTGAAATCCTGAAAGTTTATTGTCCGCTTCAATGTTATTAGCTCATCATCTCTCTGTTTTTATATAATAAGATCTTGTCAATGGGAATGCAACTGAGAGATTTAGCTTCAACCGTTGACTTTTTTTGTGCTCGACAAAAAGAAAATCCTCGCCCCGCTACGTTTGGAAATCTGACCTTGCAGCAGTTTGTCCTGTCAGTCAGCGGGAACAAAACAACAAAGCGTACATTACTTCCTGCAGCTCTTTTACAGATGTAAAAACAGTACCAAGTATTTTTTTTATCTAAACACCAAATTATATGAAACAGTGAGAACAAAATAAGGCAGTCAGTTTGCAGAACTCACCGGTTCTGTCCTCGTGCTGCTCATTGTGGATTTTAGGTTTTTCTTTTAAAGAATAATGCTGTCAAATTTTCCTAGTTTGTCAAGAAGTTTAGAGAAAGAAGCTAAAGTCTGCCTTCATGCTAGGCTAACAGCTAAAGTGTCCAGTTTTCTTTCCATTATCCTGCAAAGCAGCAGAAATATCACAGCCCTTTTTTAAAGGGCATGTAAAATCAACTTTTGAGTTTCTACCATGTTATAATGTTATACTCTGATAAAAACATGCCTAAAACCTTCCTTTGACTCATTCAAATCCTGCTGTGTTTTTAGGAAGCCATGCTGAGGAGCAAAACGACAGGTGGGGACCAGAAACGCCCCTGGGACGTGTCTTTAAGCCGAGCCTCCTCATGGCGGAGTGAAAGTGAAAGTTAAAACTGTCTGCTGAGCTCTCAACATTAGTTCTCACTCACTGAAGCTCTTTTCGGATTAAAAATACCTTTGAGGAAATGTATTTTCAGATAAGTAAACTGCATCACGCCCCCCCTCCCCCGCACCGAAATGGGCGAGACAGAATCGGAGGTTGGTTCTTAAAGAGACAGAGGTCAATTTCAAGGCGTTTAGAAGAGGAAGTGATGAGAAAATAAGTTTATTTTCTATTTAAACATAAAACAGCATTTTAATAACAGTTAAAGGTGACATAGATCCTTTATTATGGTATAGTATTTAAATGTATGTCTGAGAAACGTAATACTACCCCTTTAATATAAACCACGTGTCAAACTCAAGGCCCGCGGGCCTAATGATTTCCATATTTTTTTTACTTAATATGAAAATTATATTTATTTCAAAGATAATTTATTATTAAACAATATAACAAAATTTAAAAGGTGAAGGATAATACTTGTCTTGCCCAACCTGTTGGCTTTAAATAACTGAGCAATTTGGTTGGATGGCACAGAATTAATGTCTCAAAATAAACTGCTTCATTGACCATAAACTACGTCTCCCATAATACATGTAGATTATACTTTTACTTTTAATAGTATGTTTCATTTATTTTACATTTTGTAAGTCGTACATGCTGTACTTTTCATCCTTTATAAGACGATGTGTTAAAACTCTTATCTATGCAGGAAAAACCAGGTAGAGCTCAGTTACTATTTAGTTGTAGCGATGATACGAGGAACAAACATGATGTTTCATGTTTGGTTTTAGTTAAGCATGAAACGTCAAAGTTAATTACAGATGGCTCTTTGAGGGCCACCATGATGCTCATGTAGCCCTTGGTGAAAATGAGTTTGACACAAACCAACAAGTTTAAAAAAAAATCAAGATAACACTATAAGATGTTACTATTTTCTCTGATGGACACTAAAATGGTCTAAATATTGTATATTTTTGTCATTTTTCTCAGCCTGATGTTTGAGGATCGTTCCGTCTGACTAGTCTGGATCACCAACCAAACAGAAGCCGAGTCAGATCCCCATCTCGTCCAGAAAGGGCCTGTTCTGGTAACGGCACTGTACCATTAAACCTCACAATTGTTCTGATTCATGACTCTCATGTGACACAGCAGATTGGCAGGAAGCCCACGCAGCTCCATCTTTGGCTACAACCACAAAGACATAAAGGCGGACATAAAAAAAAAGTCCAGAGTCGGTGTTGAACACAGACTTCACCGAGGAGGAATGAAAATATCAGTGTGTGTCTGCTTACAGAAGACCGAAACATTAAAAAGTATGGTTTTCCCATCTTTATGTTTCTTTTCTCAGAGGGATACAGGACGTGAAGTGTTTATCCTACACGTCAGAGAGATGTTTATGCAGCGAACCAACCTAAAGCACAAAGACTGGAGCAGAGATGTTAAACACAAAAGGAACAATCCTGTTTGGATTGGAAGGAAATCAAACTCTGCAGAGAATAAACAGAAGAAGAAATGCTGATTTTTTTTTGTTTTGGAAATGAAAAAAAAAAAAATCAGGATATTTTGAACCAACTACAGAACCAGAACTCATTTTATTGTCAAAACCATGAAGAAACAAGTTTCTCTTGATGACTTTAGTGTTTGTCTCTGAGCTACATGAACTAAAACTGTAAAATGTGAGTCTTGATTGTGGAGTTTCCCTCCAACAATACAGCCTCATTTATCTGCTGTCAGCAGGAAGGCTCCAGCTCTTTAGGTGGTGTTAGGTGCTAAAAATCTGAGTTTAAACAATCTGGATAGGTTAAAAAAACAGGGAAAAAAATTACCCAGAAATCTTTGTGTTGGGCACTTTTAAGACAATGTATTAAAACTGAATGAGCAGCATCTCAAAACATTTAAAAAATTTGTTTTTATAGAAATCTATATATAGTCGGCAGTCGTCTGCGTAAACGATTACTTTTGGTCTTTAACTGGCCAAGAAAATACATTTAATGTGAGAGTAAAGTGAGGTCAAGGACACATCCTCAATATAAAGAAGGTGTTTTTAATAATTATGAATTCTTCTTTTATTGAATCATTTTCCAGGATCGCTAAGAATCCCTGGATCTGATTTTTTATAGCAAAAAATAAGGACCAGGCAATGCTTCTCTTCAGGTGCAGAATCAGGAAAATCCTATAAGACGATGTAATATGATGATAACTCATCACCTGGAGCCAATAAAAGAAACAAAAATAAAGTTCTGTTGTGTGTGAGCCTTTTGTTCCTGATGTCAGATGATGTGGATGTGTACAGTTTAACTCTTCACGGCCTAATTTTATAACAATCCACTGTTTTGCCTCAAACCTTTTATGTAAAATAGTTTAATAAGTCTTAAAAGAAGATGTGAGAACCAAAAAAAAGAGAAAGAAAATGATTTTTTTCCATGTGAAAAAGCTGACAACAGATATTTAGTTTTTCCTCTCAAAAATCAAAAAGGAGTTGGGCCCCCGGGGCCCACCATCTCCACAACAAGCTCACAGACAGGAAGTCTTCCCCTCTTTCACGGCTCCTTGTCGTGGACAAAGAAACCGCTCAGCAGAGCCATGAGTCACGGCCCACGTGTGTCTGATCGTTTGCATTTGTGTGAAATTTGAGCTTAAAAAGCATCAAACACTTGGGTTTTGGACGCGTGTTTGTGCGGCACAAACCTCCCTTTTTGTTTCAGCCACAGGTGTTTGTGTGTCTTTGTTATGACAGAGTGCTGACTTGTGCTCCAGTGACCCAGGAGACATTCTTTAAACACAGCTTTCTTTGGCCACAACGCAGGATTAGAAACTTGAGCTTTACATCTGGCTCTGAAGACAGAAGGATTACCACATGATAATTATACCAGTTTGATAAAACACTAAGTCTTAACTAACCCCCCATTAGGTTCACTGAAAATATATGGTCAGAACCAAAAAATACAAATGTAATGATTGGCTTTCAGTCTAATGAGTGCCATGCTCCATAACTGATGCTGCTGTACTCATACAGGTATTACATCAAAAACTGCTTTGTTTCACAGCCAATTATGGCTGCAAATCTGTCAAATCTTTACAGAAATTAATCTAAAATTTGACCTGGCAGCAGCTGAGAGTCATCCCAGTCATGCTCTGAGTATCACCAGTCTTCTATAAAGTACCTCAAAGTGATACTTGAGTATCTTATCATAAAATTACTCTGGTCTCCTCCAAGAGTATTACTTGAGTAAAAGTCTTAAAGAATCTAATATTTTTTGTACTTAGGTATTAAAAGTAAATTTCTGACATAAAATATTAAGTATTAAAAGTACTGAGTAAAAACTAGTGGTTAGATTTTCCAAAATGACATTTGTTGGGAGGTGACATTTCCAATAAATAAAATGAAATAAAATAAAAAATAATTATTTAAAGATGGCAGCTGTGATGGATCGTGTACAAACTAATACGGTGTCAAAATGGTAAATATTTATACTTCTCACTCACTCTATCCTGGAGGCTCAATTAATCAGGATGGCATTTTTTTAACAATAACGAGCCAGAATGAAATCAGTAGCGACTTTATACTTCTTACCTTTAAAAAAAAGTGTAAGGAGTAGAAGTAGAAAGTATGCTGAAAAATAATTACTCAAGTAAAGTACAGATAACCAAAATTTCTACTTAAGTACAGTAAAGTATTTGTTCTTAGTTACTTTACAACTCTGGAAATCACTCATAAATGTCTTTTTTATTTCAACAAAATGGCTCCAACTCCATCATTTTTCAACATCTTAGCCTAAAGGCTGTTTGTGCTCGAACAGAAACTGAGCCTTGCTGTCAGAAAACTGTTGGACGGTTTTGGAAAAGCTGTGCAAATGTCTAAACTCAGCAGAAAAAGTAAGGAGATTTGTGTTTGGTAGATTAAGTCTTTGTAACAATGCTTCTTGGCATAAAATGTTATATTGTTAGGAAGCCTGTTGAATTCCTTTTTAAATCGTGTCACATTTATAAGGAACATGCATTTGTGGGATGAGCAGTAGAGCTGAGTGTGTGGGTTGCAAACATGAGAATTTAGCCAAATCTTCTGACAAACAGCTTGTTTTGTTGATACTTTTGAGCTTCAGGTTCTGCCAATCAGGTGCTTTAATATTTATCATCAAGAAAAGTTGTTACAGCAGAGAAATAACCTCTAGCTGCCTCTGGTGAATGTATGAAACAAAGCCAGCGCAAAGCTCACACAGCAGTAGGATCTACTCATTTATGTACTTAATTAAGGAAAAAAAATCCTTAAAAACTTAAATCTTTGGTAAATACCTACTTCAACATCAACATTATCCATTTCTACAACCAGGTTAGGTTTATTAACAATTCGGTTTCACATGGTAAAAGTTCAACTTTACAGGAACTCATCTTTGAAGGTTTGAAAAGTCTCGTTTCGTTTGGCTCTGAATGTTTTCAGATGTCAGCGTCGACCCCCGTCCTGCAGGTCGACGGCTGACGAGAACGTCGTGTTTGTGCGTCGCAGACTTTTTGTCATCGTGGGGATTGTTTCAAGATGGGGGTGAAACAATAAGGCCTGGGTGCCTGCAGGCGTTTACAGTCGATGGAGAAGGTGGCGTCTGCGTCTTATTAAAACTCTGTTCTAATCTGAGTGAAGGATGGAGGGAGGCTGATCAGCTGCAGCGCATTAGGCTGGAAAGCCTGACAGATCTTACTCTGCGTGTTTAAAGGAAGACTCCGTCGTGTCCCTTTCACCAGATTTATTCCCTCTCCAGGTCTTCAACGTGTCACGAACGTTAAAAAAAAAAGATAATTCAGGGTTTTGAGGATTCTGTGTAGAGAAATATTTAAGAGCACGGGTTAACCAACATTTTAACTCTCCATGCTGATAAGGTTGAGGGAACAAAAAGAAAAAGTTAAAACAAACATTTTAAATAACCAAAAGTCTAAAAAGCCTAAACTAGTCATTTACATACTTGTTTTATCTTGTGACCCTTCGTCCTAAATTATTTTTTTCCTTCACGTTTGTCAAATGTGTCAGAAAACTGCTGAACTTTGGAAATAACTACTTTAAAGTGCTTGTGACATCAAATTTTTGTAATACATATGAATGTATTTTTGAGAAGATGTCATTGAAAAAATATTGCAAAAGAAATTTCATGTTGGTTAGATGAACAGTTGTTGAGATATTTGCCTGTGAAGTAACAGGAAGTGATGTCAAAGGGGAATGTCTGAATGTGAACAGAGCAGCGCTACAGAGACTGTAGAGAACAATTAAGATTATTTTGCGTCAGTATCAGAGAGAGATGAAGTAGAGTCAGAGTTGAAATAATATTGTTTCAATAAACAAAGACCAGAGAGTTTTCCTTGTTAAAAAGTTCCCCTTTGATGTCACTTCCTGTTTCACTTTGGGTTTGGAGTCAAGTTCAAAAGAAAAGATGCCAGTTAAGGGACAAAATGGTTAAAATTGTGTGTTTTATTCCAACTTTCTTAAATATAAAGATGTTTTCTTTGACTTTTTGTAGTTTTCTTTGACTTTTTGTATTTGAAGAATATGCATGTCTCAGTGCTGTTTTAGTGTTTTGTGTACGAGCAGAAATCAGGGAAGTCCAGCTGTGATTCAGGAGGCGTCACTTCAGAGAAACACTGTTTTGGTTTTGGTGGTTATTGATGATCAGACTAAAGTGCTGTTTGAGCCGTTAAAATCCTGCAGAGGGTTTGAAGCCTTCGCTCCCCGGACCGATCCGTTTCAAACATTTCATCGGTGACGAGCGGCGAGGCCGAAAGTTTTCAAACACGTCTCCTGACACGGACGTCGTGTCTGGTCCTCGTCACCGACACTCGTCTCTTCATCCGTCCACGTGTCGGAGAAATGAAACGACCCGAGAATCACCCGGCTGCTGGTGATGTGACGACCTGTCCTTTGTTTTGTTTATACTGAACAAAAGTGCACAATTTAAATAAATCCTTGTCCAAGAAGCTTCATGTCATGCATCTTCTGCTACTTTTATCTGACTAAAACAGACGAAATATACTTATAAAGAGCTACGACTCAATAAAAGCTCAACCAAGTCACCACTTTTAGTTTTTGACATGTTTGTCTTAAGAATAAACTCCTGATTCAGAATCTGTTGGTTTGTAGTTCTTCAGACTTTATAAAAGTTCTTATAAAGCTGGACTTCGGCTGTATTTTTCACCAAACTCAAAACTGTTTTTTGTCCACTAAATAAAAAAACATGCAAATATTTCTATAAGTCTGTATTAATTTAATGCCTGCATTTAAAAAAGTGATTTACAAGTTAGTTAACAGAAAGAGAAAACAAATGGACAACAGATTGAAGTTYTCTTGAGCTAAATCTGGTGCAAAGCATCTTTTATTAAGGTTTTATTTGCACATTATCCCTGTTTAAATAAACTATATATAAAAAATTTTAAAAAAAGTTAAATGTTTCATATTTTCTTCATTTACTGAGATTTAAACCAGCCAACATCTTTCTGAAGCTAAAAGAAGTTTGCAGGTGCAGGCTTAGGGTCAAATCAGATGCAGAGAAATGAGCTCAAACACTCTTAGACCACCCAAAAGGACCCCCACACCATCCTCTACCCCTGCCCCCCCTCCAGTCTCTGGTTACAGTCGCCGGTCTCCAAAAGAAAAAACTGTCACAAAAAAAGAAAAAAAAAGAAAAGAAAAAAGAAACTTGAACTTCAAAGAGCGACTAATCTGAAGTGGTCCGAGTTAATCATGTGCATCTGTTCTTTAAAGCTGACCTGCAGGAGGCTCGTCCAGCTCCAAAACACAAACCTCTAAATTATCATCATCACTGCCACTCTGTGTGCTTTAAACAAAACGCAGCTCTCTGCCAAACGATGCTGACAAAAACCACATGGAAGCACAGAAACGTGACTTTACAAAGCTGGAATTCAGTTAACGACGATGATCTCACAGCTGAACCAAAGGACAACTTAGAAGAGATGAAAAGATTTTCTCAAAGGATGAAAACTTAGTWAAGAACTAAAAATTTTAAGACATCAACTTGTCACAAAAACTTGATAAAAAACAATGGCTTTAAACAGGTAAAAATGTGATTTTAGAGGAGAAACTTCCTTGACAATTAACCGTCTACTGCAGGTAAGACACTGAATATTCCATAAAGCCAAAGTCTCCTTTTAAGAAGGCGACAAACATCAACATTAAATCCTTTTAGTTTTGACACAAAGCTTTTTCTCACTAAAATAACAAAACTCACACAAACTGTGATTGAGCTCACCGTTTAACCCGGAGTCGTCCTCTGCTCCAAACTGTTCTGGTTTAACCAGGCTGCAGCAAACTTRACCAGGTGAGCTGATTACTGATGAAAGACAGGTGTGTGTGGAGCAACTATGAGCTCAGTTCCAATATAACAAGAAAAAAAACATTGTGACCCAAACTATTAATAAAAAACTAAGAAGGAAGATGTAATTCATTTTATTTTAAATCTCACTTGAGTTGTGGTTGTAAAAACCAGGTGGATTAAAACGTTTTTTTGTGTTTGTGTTTATTCATGTTTAAGGTTTTTCTAAAATAATATACTTGATTCAACCGCCAAACTATTTTGAAATCAGTGTTGTAAAATCACCATCTTTAATTCATAAATCATCTGTCCCACGTCTTTTCTTAAGACTCTAGTTTGGTGAACAATTAAATAAAATTATCTTTAATCTGAGTCTTAATGTTTGATCTATGAAACTCTCCCTCCAGTCTGTTGCCTCATTTTCACTTGAGAAGAAAGAAACGATGGCTGGACCTGAAAGTCCTTTAATTTTAATTCCTCTAAAACAGGGCAGCCTGTGTGTGTGTGTGTGTGTGTGTGTGTGTGTGTGTGTGTGTGTGTG
>NW_013952643.1:695642-697642 GCF_001266775.1 Austrofundulus limnaeus | reverse complement strand
GTAAACAGCAACAGGTTTGATACACAGTCACTCAAACATGCCTCAGTATGACAACAACTTGTTTATCAGCCATAAATCCCTGGATGTTCTACATTTAACAGTAGCTATGTTTACATGCGCAAAATTCTTTGATCAGACTGAACTGTATTCGCATTAAATAATCAGAATATATGGTTTGCATGGGCACAATCCGATCACGACGAATGTTTACATGCACCAGGCTTTTATTCAGAATAGAAGCACTGACATGGGCACTTGCTAACTCCCCCAGCCAATAAATAAATCTATAATTCTTCATGTGTTCAATACTTTTTCCCTGTGCCATTCCACATTATTACAAATAACTTCATTTCTGGACATTTATGGTTTGATTTCTTTGTATGTATGGATCACTTGGGTTGTTACCAACATCTGGTGAAAATTTCATGTCATTTGCACCTCTAGTAATATATTCACTGAGAAAAATGTTGATGTGGTCAATACTTATTTTACCCACTGTATATATGTTATAATGTCATTCTCTGATCAAAAACATACCCAGAGTGGTGATTTGACTTATGCATGCATGTTTGAAAATTCCTTGAATCTCTTGGTAGCTATTTAAACACTTGCTGGTACAAAGCACCACCAATTTACTCAAAGCTCCTCCCTGGAGCTCCACCCCCAGCCAAGTTCCCGGCCCACAAATCACCCCTCACCTAAACCTCCCCCACACAGCCCCAATAGACCTGGTGGAAATGCATGTCTGTCGAGCTTGTAATTCTAACTACCGTACTTCTCAGTCCAGTCCTTTTCAGATAAAAAACAAACAAACAAACTTATTTGAGGATATGTATTTTTTGGATGCCAAGAAGACTTACCTCTTAATACAATTTCTAAGGATGACACCGTTCATGTAAAATGGTTGGACTTTTCTTCTACTATAGGTTGTGAACAGCATGAAACACTGTTGTGAAGATGTGCTGAAGTGGGAGTGTCAGAAACGGTAGGATGTTTTTAAAGAGACAGAAGCTAGTTTCAAGGTTTATAAATAGACTATGTTGCAAAAGTCCAATTTATTTTTGATATGTACAGCATTTTCACAACAACTGAAGGTAATATAAGAGTGTACGTAATACAAAACCGCCTTAACATGGCAGGAATATAACAGTGTTTCACTGAAACCAATTGAAAGCATTAAACACACACACCAATCTGTTCATGACTGAAAACAGCATTTTCACTTTTCAGTTCACTTGTTCATGAATTATTTCTACCTATTTCACAAAAAAGTGTGATACGTCTCTGAGCAGAGTTCATCTGTTATTCTGCAGGTGTGGAACACGATGAGTACTGGTGTGAGGACAGGATTGAAACAACTGGACCACCGGACCACCTGAGCCCTGATGCTCCAGAGACTCTCCACTGTTTTGTATGTTGGTTTTTTTTTCGACATGTGGATTTGTTTTTTCCTGAAGAGGTTTTAAAAACTTATATAAATTACATCATCATTACAGTGTTTCACTTCTAAAACAATAGTTTTTAATAGTTAATTTTTCCCCAGGTGCTCTCCTCTGCTCCTCTGATGGTGGGGGTGGGGGTGGTTGTCCCTGTGGTGGTGCTCTTGGCGCTCTGTGCTTTGTGGGGCTTCTGGATGTCTGTGGCTCCCGTCTCCCTCATGTCTGCCTCAGGTCCTGGGGTGCAGGTCTGTGGGTCCCCACACCCTCTATTGAACAGTTGTATAGAGAAACCTTTTCTATACAACCACACACAAGTGTTCTGGTTCAGAGGTTTTTTAGGGACAATTTTCATTGGACTGTGCAGTGTTGTATAAAGTACCACAAAGTGATACTTGAGTAAAAGTACAAGGATCTTACAAAAAATTACTTTGGTAAAAGTTAAATTCTCCTTTAGGAATATTACTTGAGTGAAAGTCTTAAAGTATCTGATACGTTTTGTACTAAATTATTAAAAGTAAAAGTATTGATTTAAAAGGAGCAGTTAGATTTTACATAATGACA
>NW_013952643.1:677425-695568 GCF_001266775.1 Austrofundulus limnaeus | reverse complement strand
GTGAGAAACTATGACGTGGTGTGGGAGCAGGACAGACGTGATTCATGAGAAGAATGGGCCAAAATCACACCTGAGCAATGCATGCCACTAGTTTCTCCATACAGGAGGCATCTTGAAGCTGTCATTGACAACAAAGGCTTTTGTACAAAGTATTTGATAAATTTCAGTAAGTGTGTTCAATACTTTTTCCCTGTGCCATTCCACATTATTTCAAATAACTTCATTTCTGGACATTTATGGTTTGATTTCTTTGTATGTTTGAATCATTGGGTTGTTACCGACAACTGGCAGAAATTTCATGTCATTAGCACCTCTAGTAATATATTTACTGAGAAAAATGTTGAAGTGTTCAATACTTATTTTACCCGCTGTAAATGATTGCAGTCATTATGAATCAAATTGAACTCGTCTGAGCGTTCCACTTGTGTCAATTTTCACTTCGCACAGTCAAGATATTAATGAGTAATGAGATATACCTTGGTAAAAGTTTTCCTCATAACCTTGTGTATGAGAGATATGGGAAAAGCTTAATTCACCTTAAGCTCACTCCTACAGTGGTCATTTTGTCTGAAACCTCCGGGGATGTCTGCTAATTTTACATTATCTGCCTTGGCTCAGCCAATCTACGAGCAGAAGTCTGTTAACATCAAAACTGTAAGCTTGTAGTACTAGGTTCTACTCGTTTCTGTCTGAAAGCACAATTGGAACCGGAAATGGAGACACATTTGGCCGACGTTGAACCACAGGCAACCACATGCAGGTGTGCCAATGGAGAGGGGGCTTAAGTAGTCCAAAAAGGTCTCTAAGTCAATGCCACAGACATCACACACACCGGTGTCATGGAGTCCTATCACCATTTTGTGGCAGTTAAGAAGGTTGTACCCAGTTAGGACTCCAACCACTGTACTTCAAGTTTTCCTTGTCAGGGCAACGAGAGCTTTCCCAAATAAGATTTGAGGCATTTACCAGTTCCCATGCCTGTCTACAGTCCATCAGCTCCCTCCAATGGATTGAGTGTTGATGTCTAATCCGGGCCTGTAGGGCAGTCCTACAGACTGTAGCTGTGATACCTACATTGAGCTCTGGTCCTTTGAAGTGAGTCTGACTGCCAGCTTTTGCAAGGTAGTCAGCTCTCTTGTTACCATAAACGGCAGTATGTCCTGGTACCCATTTAAAAGTAACACTGTTGTCTCTCTCCAATTGGTTGACTGCTTCGGTACACTACCAAGCCAATTGTGGCCCTTGGTGAGCTCTAATAGCAGCTTAGCTAACCCTTGTTCCACAAGCTGGTAAACTCCTAGATATCTGACATGTACAGTATGTAGTGTATTTGAAGGAATGCACTGTTGGTTTGTATGTACTTGTGATTTATTTTGTGTTGTAGATGAGTGCTCATGCAAGGCTATGCCTGAGATACACCTATACAAGTTTTTTATACTACAAATCAACTTCCTTATGGTGACAAATAAAGTATTTGTCCATCAAACCTAACCATCAACCAAAACAGCATTTGGGCTTTGAGAAATWTGGGGAGTCGACCTGTAACTGGTGGGTTGACAGTTCAATCCCCCGTTCCATCCATCTCGGTCGTTGTGTCCTTGGGTAAGTCACTCGCCTTGCCTGCTGGTGGTGGTCAGATGGCCTGSTGGTGCCAGTGTTTGTTAGCCTCACCTCTCAGTGTACCCCAGGGCAGCTGTGGCCACATTGCAGCTTACCACCATCAGTGTGAATGACTGTCAGGGTTAATCAGATGATAAACCTTAAATAAAAGAGAACCAGAGACAAAGGTATGAGTTTTCTGACGTTACTTTTGCAAAAGAAGTCATGAGCACTGAGCTGTTTCTGCCAGTTCTCACTAATTCTAAGGTCCTGTGTGCAAAGCCTTGTCTTTTTATTGTCAGCAAGCAGGGAGTGGAATCAGGAATAACAAGTTACAGAACAAGTTTTAATTACAGGGGCAATCTGGAGTTTTCAGCTCTTGGCTGATCACTCTCATGCGAGTGGAAAACAAGCAATTTGCATGTGAAACTGAAAACATCTTGTGTAATTGAAACAGCGGTGTAAGAATTATAGAATGTTTCTGATGCATAAGACTCGCTTCCCTTCCAGGCGCAGTGTTACAATCCGGCTCAAGAGCCATAACATATGTGAAGGCACGACACAGTGGAACCAGTTTTAAAACCTTAAAAGGTATTTATTAAAGTTTTGTCTAGGATTAGGTGAGTTTGTTGGTCCGGTTTGGTGCTCCTTAGCTCCCGAATGCACCGGATGTTTCTCACCAAGCTGGACCGTCTGAAGTCCGTGGTCCAGTTTTTAGTTCCATCTTTTCCGAGCAAGTCTGTGGTCTGGTTTCCTCGACCACTGTCGTCTCCTCCGTGCACCTCCGCATTTCAGTGTCCTCTCTCTAGCTCCGAAAACCCCAACTCGGCATCCGCACGTCAGCAGGATGTCGCTCCTCTCCCGGCAGCAGAGAGGAAGCAGCCGGTCTGAGCACCAGCGCCCAGTGAAGTGGTCGTATTTGGCAACTTTAACTTGAATGTGCCAATATCCCCCACGTCGTCAGCAAACGAGGTCGATGTGCGTGAGGCACGCCGAATGAGAGCAGCAGCAGTAGACCGACAGCACCAACCACCATCAGCCACAGAGCGATCACAAGCCGCTGAGCGATGTACCTCAGAGCCCTCGCCAGCCACAGAGCGCTACTCAGCACTCCATGTGCACGCTTCAAATAGGTACAGGCCACACCCCTTAAGGATGACCTGGTGAGGAAGCACAATAAGGGAAATAGGCGGCAGCTGGCTGCAATTAACTTAGCAGCAGGGCCATCACACCCCCCACCATAAAAAAGCTGGTTCCATCTTGAACCCTGCGCTAAACCACAAACTAGAAAAACTATCTACAAAAACAAAAAACAACAAAAAAAAAAACACCATCACCCATGTGTCAATGTCACCGCAGTCCCAAACTTGTCCCATCGTCAGCAACTGGTGCACTCAGAAACTAACTGGAAAACAAGAAAAGCAAAGCAATTAACAAAAACACCACAAGTGAATGGCAACCCAAAATCCCATTTTTTTTTCTTCCCCCAGTTTAAACCCTATTTACAAGACTGGTGCGCGTGACAATGCATCAGCCACAATGTTGTCCTTTCCTTTAATACACTTAATGTCCAAGTTATACGACTGAAGGAACAACGACCAGCGTATGAGTCGCTGGTTGGGACATTTTAAAGAAGCTAAGAAAGTGAGTGGGTTGTGGTCTGTGTAGACTACCACTTTGTTCCCACCACTCAAGTAAACGTCGAAATGGGAGAGAGCAAGGATCAAGGCCAGCGTTTCTTTTTTACAACTGAGTAATTCAGTTGTTGTTTATTGAACTTCTTAGAAAAATATGAGACTGGCCTGCCAATTCCCAGCTCATCTCTTTGTGTCAGCATGGCACTTGTGCCCACCTGACTGGCATCAATATACAGTGTAAAGGGCCTGGTGAAACACGGTGCTGCCAAAACTTGGGACACGCACAGGAGACTTTTGACTTTTTCGAAGGCTGTCTGGCATGTCTGACACCACTCGCACTTGACCTGTTTGCGAAGCAGATTTGTTAGTGGAGCCACAATGATGAAGAAATTCCTACAGAAACCTCTGCAATGTCCCACCAGACCAAGAAAGCGCATTAGCTCCTTCTTCGTCTGGGGAACAGGGAACTTCTGAATAGCTTCCACCTTGGCCGCTACAGGACAGATGTTACCCTGTCCGACCACATGGCCCAGGTAAGTGACTGTAGCCTTACCAAAGTCGCACTTAGACAGGTTCACAGTGAGTCTCGCTGTTGCCAACCTCTGGAATAGCTCTCTGTGATGCGCTGGAGATGTTGCTCCCATGTGTCTGAGTAGACCACAACATCRTCGAGATATACCGCACAGCCAGGCATGTCACCAATCACCAAGATCAGACGTTGAAAGGTTGCAGGCGCGTTCTTCAATCTGAACGGCATCACTGTAAATTGATACAAGCCAGAAGGTGTTATGAARGACGACACCTCCGATGCACGCTTTGTCAAAGGTACCTGCCAATAACCCTTTAACAGATCGAATTTGCTAACAAAAGTAGCTGAGCCGACCTGATCAATGCAATCATCCATTCGAGGTAAAGGGAAACTATCTGTTTTCRTGACCGAGTTAAGTTTCCGGTAGTCCGTACAAAAACGAAAAGTGTCATCAGATTTCGGGACCAAAATACACGGTGATGACCAACCAGAATGACTTGGTTTAGCCATACCAGTGTTCAGGAGATAAGCAACCTCTTTGACCAAACACTTCTTTTTGTCATGATTGACTCWGTAAAACCTCTGTCTTACAGGCTTTGTGTATTCCAAGTCTACAGTATGTCATGCTCTATGAGATGCGTCTGACTTGGCGTATCTGAAAACAAACACAAATATTCATTAATTAAGGAACTTAACTCGTCTGCACGATCTTTAGATAAGTGTTGTAGTAAATCATTCAGATTCCGTAATGCTTCTGAATTTTTAAGTTTACCACCTAGGAAAACCTTCATGTTCGGTATTAACTTGAACTGTTTCAGACAGATTAAACTACTGAGGCACCAACTGGACTCAGCAAAGTATCAACAGGATCTTGTAATTCAGGATCACGTTTGAAATACTTTCAGTAAGTTGACATGACACACTTGCTGTTTATTTCTCCGCTCTGGCATTGAAACTAGGTAGTTCTGTTCTGTCAGTTTCTCAAGGATAGTGTACGGACCAGTAAACTTAGCTTGAAAAGGAGATGTGATAACCGTACTCAAAACCAAGACTTGATCACCAGGTAAGAATGATCTGTCCTCAGACTTTCGGTCAAACAGAACTTTCATTTTAGATTGAGAAGCTGTTAACTTGTCTTTTACCAACTCTCTGGCTGTGTACAGACACTTACGAAAACCATTTACATAATCCACCATATTAGCTGGAGGATCAGACTGCAATAAATCACTTGCCACCGCAGCTAAACGTCCTTTCACTTTATGTGCAAAGACTAACTCCTTAGGGCTAAACCCTGTGCTTTCTTGCACTACCTCTCTGGCAGCTAACATCAACCATGGCAAACCTTCCTCCCAGTCAYGACCTAACTCTGAACAATAAGCACGTAGCAATGATTTAAGTGACTGATGGAACCTTTCCAACACACCTTGGCTTTCCGGATGATAAGCTTTAACATGCTGTACTCGTAACTGCTTTAATGCTTGGTTGAACAAGTTAGATGTAAAATTAGTACCTTGGTCAGACTGTACAACTTTTGGGATACCAAAGACTGAAAAGAACTGAGTTAATGCTCTGACAACCGATTTTGCTGTGATTGAACGTAATGGATACGCTGCTGGATAACATGTAGTCTGACACTTAACTGTAAGCAAATAAGCTGAACCTGACTTTGATTTAGGCAAAGGCCCAATACAATCTACCACCAGATGGCCAAATGGTTCTGATTTTGCTTCGATCGGAGCCAACAGAACCAGTTTCAAAGTTTGATTGGGTTTGGAGGTTAACTGACAAACATGACATGTTTTAATGTAACCAGATACATCTCGTTTAAGACGAGGCCAGAAGAAATGTCGCAACACTGTCGTACGTTTTTTTCACTCCAGAATGACCAGATTCATCATGAGCCGTTTTTAAAATGGCTGTTCTGTATTTATGTGGCACATCAATCTGAAAAATTGGACTACCCAACATCTCTAAATGTGGTACCCATTTTCTCACCAATAAACCTTCTTGCATGAACAAACCATGAACACTCGATCAACTCAGAGTAAGGACGGACGTTGTCAAGCAGTGTTTTCAAAGTAGTATCTGCCTTTTGTTCCGCTGCRAGTTCACTGCGAGAAACAAACATAGGAAAGTTAGACAAAGGCAAAGGTACTTTCATTGATCTTTCCTTCTGTTCTTGTTCTTTTTGTTTTGACATAGAGCGTCACTGCACAAGCAACAAACACCTCAGGAAACTCTTTCATTTTCATCAGTTTGATAAATCACCTGTGGTTCTGTTGTAGTTATTTCTTGAACTGATTCAGTATTTTGAGTTTTTTCTGACCACATACGATCACCCACCAAACCATTACCTAAGATGATTGAAATACCTTCCATAGGCTAGGCTGGACGTACAGCAAGTAATGCTTCTCCAGTAAATAGTTCACACTCTAACTGCACTTTATGTAATGGAACTGACAGTATGTTCATACCCATTCCTCTKATAGGAACACATGTACCTGTGTCAGAGTCTTTCGTCCACTGCAAAACATCAGCTTGAATAAAYGAGTCAAAAGCACCTGTGTCTCTCAATATCTTAACTTGAACCTTGTCTTTACCACCCTGTAAAGAAACACATCCATCTCGAATGAATGGCAAATAGGGCACACTGATATCAGAAGATTCAACTATCTTATTCTCCTTGAACACTTTTTCAACCGGAGCTGCCAAACCAACTGCYTTCGGTTTGTAACCTGTAGATTTAGCTTGTCGTTGAAGTAGAAAACAGTCTGATCTGATGTGACTACATTTATTACAGTGAGTGCAAAACCTGTCACTACGTTGAACAAAACTTTCTGAACATGTTTTTGTTCAGAACGTTTTTCACCATTAAATGACCACTTGTCTTTGTGTACATTTTGACTACTTGGTCTATGTTCTTGTTTGCCAAAATAATCTTTGTGTCAACACAAAATTATCAGCCAAAACACCTGCATCACACAACTTTGTCACCTTTTGTTCATTGAGATAAGTTGTTATCTGGAAGACAGTTTTTAAACTGCTCCAACAAAACCAACAGACGCAATTCGTCAAAAGCAGTTACTTTTTGTGATGTACACCAACGATCAAATGATGTGGAAATGCTGTGACCAAACTCTGCATAACTCYGATTTTCTGTTTTTCTCAAACCACGAAACTTTTGTCTGTAAGCTTCTGGGACAAGTTCATATGCTTTCTCTACAGCTTTTTTAACTTTATCATAATCCAAACTGTCATTAGCTGATAAAGATGCATATGCTTCCTGGGCTTTACCAGTAAATACACATTGCAGTAACAAAGTCCAGACATCTTTAGGCCAACCCAAAGTGGTTGCCACTCTTTCAAACAGTACAAAATATTTGTCAACATCCAATTCTTTGAAAGGCGGAATCAAACGAATGCATTTATTTACATCAAACACTGGAGTAGTTGAACTGTCACTTTGAACAGAAGCCTGTGTTGGATCACTTCTATCAGCCTTTTCCAACTCTAATTTACGCACCTGAAAACTGTAATTTTTCCTGTTCATACTTTAACTCAGCCTCTTTAAGCCGTAACTCTTTTTTAACTTTTAACTCTGCCTCTTTCAGTTCATTTTCAGTTTCAGCTTGTGCTGTAACTTGAGTTTATGCACTTCTGACATCAGACATTACTTTACTCTCACACACTGTTTCGGCTGGAGAAATTCTCTTGTTCCACCAAAGACGAAAAACCTTGTTTTTAATGATTTCTTTTGTCTTGTTTTGATATGGGAATTGCAAAATGTGTGGCAATAGCTATTAAATCATTTTTTCTACATTCATAAAGTTTATCCACACATGGATCTGCTAWAAAGTCATCTAAACTGAACTCCATGTTGAACAAGTTTTATTTTTATTTATTTGCACAACTTTCCCTCTATAATTTAACCTCACTCTTCACGTGGGTCTGTGGTGGGCAGATTAAGCACAAAACCATAAAGATTTCCTTTAAGGAAAAATCCTCTGGAATGCTCCCGAGAATGCTGTGAGCAAACACTAACCACTCGCCACGACACTAGTAAAACAAAAATGGTGCAGCATGAAGCAGCAAACACCACTGTGCCTAACAGGAGACAATGTTACACTTAACAGTCACCAAGTATAAGAAAAAGTAACTCACCCAACAAAACACCCAAACTGTCTTGAGTAAACAGCGTGTTGATGTTGTCTGACAAGATGGCGCTCTACCCAAGATGGCGTCGGCAAAACAGACGAACCACATCCCAAACAACATTGGCGTAGGGACAGTACATGAAAAAGAAAACACGTTAGTTTTCAGTAAAGTCGGTAGAAAAACAGTCAACTTAAATAAGTTCACCACACAATTTAGCTTAGAAGGAGCACACATATACGTTATCTTATGGACTTTAAGCAATGAATGAGACATGTTTATTATGAGTAAGAGTACAAATATTTTTATGACTGGACCCATATATGTTAGCCAATACGAACGAGCYCCCTATATTATTTAGGAACGGACGAGCCCCCATGTATATGTTAGCTTATACGAACGAGCTCACATACGTATTTTATTTAGGACTGGACGAGCCCCCGTATATGTTACGACCCGGCTCAAGAGCTAGTTTTAAAACCTTAAAAAAGGTATTTATTAAAGTTTTGTCTAGGATTAGGTGAGTTTGTTGGTCCGGTTTGGTGCTCCGTAGCTCCCGAATGCGCTGGACGTTTCTCACCAAGCTGGACCCTCTGAAGTCTGTGGTCCAGGTTTACGTTCCACCTGTTATGCGCAAGTCTGTGGTCTGGTTCCCTCGACCACCGTCGTGTCCTCCGTGCACCTCTGCGTTTCAGTGTCCTCTCTCTAGCTCTGAAAACCCCGACTCGGCATCCGCACGTCAGCAGGATGTCGCTCCTCTCCCGGCAGCAGAGAGGAAGCAGCAGGTCTGGGCACCAGCGCCCAGTGAAGTGGTCGTGTTCAGTAACGTTAACGTGAATGTGCCAATATCCCCCACGTCGTCAGCAAACGAGGTCGATGTGCGTGAGGCACGCCGAATGAGAGCAGCAGCAGTAGACCGACAGCACCAACCACCAACAGCCACAGAGCGATCACAAGCCGCTGAGCGATGAACCTCAGAGCACTCGCCAGCCACACAGCGCTACTCAGCACTCCAGGTGCGCGCTTCAAATAGGTACAGGCCACACTCCTTAAGGATGACCTGGTGAGGAAGCACAATTAGGGAAATAGGCGGCAGCTGGCTGCAATTAACTTAGCAGCAGGGCCGTCACAGCAGTCTGCTTGTTTTTGCAAAAACACACAAAGCAACAGATAACAAAACAGGTTTAACATGCTAATACAGAAATACCTTCAAAGAGCATGATGACTTCTAGACTACAACAATCACTATAGTGTGAATCACTTTGGAGTCCAAGGATTTGGTAAAGTGATGAAGTGATTCAACGCAGCCTGCTGGCTTCTTCTTTAGATTGTTCTTTTTATGTACAGTGCCCTGAGACAACGTATGCTGTGACTTGGCACTATATAAAAAAACTGAATTTGAATTTAGAAGGAAAGGAGGAATGTTAGCATGGGCGCAACCGCCATAGGCACTGGGTGGGACGTCTCCCCCCCCCACTTCCAATATCTGCGCCCTCTGTCGTCCCTCTCCCCACCCCCAATTTTTCAGCCGAAGCAGAAAAAAGACTCTAATTTCTCCAAAATTAGCAAAAGTTTTCCTGAAAAAATCGTGTGGATGACCTCAAGTCAGAAGACACTTTGAAAAGGCAAAAATACAAAATAAAAAAAAAACAGAAGTTCCACTTCCTGCAGTACATTGATAATCCACCAGAGGGCAGAATACAGGTCTCAAATGATGTACAACAGGTTTTTGAGGAAAAAAATTGATCACATTGATAAAATATAGGTCACAGAATCCTGCGTAGCAAATATGATACAAATGGCGATATACGGTTAGGGGGTTTCTTCCCTTCAGCTTCCACATTATAGTTTGATAGCAGAGACTTTACAGGAGCATTGTACAGGATAGGAGAAACTATTTAGCAGCACAAAAACTTTTTATTTACAAACGAATTAAAAGATGTCAACAAAGGCAGATTTGTTCATCCAACCTTACATGTTGGAGCCAGAGGAGATTTAAAAATTGTAAATGGTAAATCCAGACCTTATTTAGCAATTCTGTTGCAAATAGTTTGATGTAATAGTTCAGACGTCATAGGAAAAAGAGAAAACTGAAAGGGCTGAAAACTACGACCCAAACAAAATATAAAGATTTCTRTGCAGCACTGGGATCGACTAAATTCAACTTTCCTGCACTTCTCTTGACTCCATGTACACGACAAAATGTATTTAATGGCTAAAAAGTGAATATTGCATATGTCCGCTTTAAGGGCTGCAAGTAATTTTCCAGTCGGTACCTGTGGTTCTGTCTCCATCTGCTGAACATTATGTTATATGCAAATGCTTCCCGGTGCTCATCACCAACAAGTGATTCTCATCAGCTCAACTCTACTTAACTCTAGTTTCCTGATGGGGCACAGAGCAGCAACCGTGACTAATTATCAATTGTCATTCTGCTTCAAGTTCTCTGGTTCCTTGGTTCTCCTGTCTGTTCCCTGGATCCTCCTGTCACTCTGAAGTCAAATTCTGTAAGACAGTCAAATACTCAGACTCTGCACCTGCCTGCTCCACACACCTCTGGATCCTGATTGTTCCCCTGAGCACAGTATCATCTACTGTACCTCTGACCTCCGTTGAAGCCTGAAATCTGAAGACCAAATCAAGGATTGTTTCAATTAATTTCTATAGTCTAATCCTAATCCCTTACCCTAAGCCTAACCTAACAGGCACATACCTAACCCTACCCTAAATTTAACTCATACCTTAGACCTAAACTTAACCCCTGACCTTCACATGGGGTTTTTCCATTGTGTGGACTAGGTACATAAATGTCCACATAATGACAAAATGTCCTCATAAGTAGAATATAGTGTCAAAATATGTTTACACAATATAAGACATATAGACACACATCCACAGACTTCCCTTCTTTGGCAAAATGCCTCATCCCCATCCTTCTGCTGACCTCTGTGATACCCAGTCCCTCTTAACCCTCCAGCTAAAAAAAATTCAGGAAAATCTAGGTGCAAAAGGCTGCAGGTCTCGGCTTTTGAAATGTGCTGCCTCAGCCAGAGCCTCGTTGCATGGCATAAGCGACAGCTCAGAGCCGTGGACTTACAGGTAGATGGGGGCAATGCCATTTATGCATAGGTGTGTTAGAAGACAGAGCTTGTATTGGATTCTGACAGGGACTGTAAGCCAATGAAGTAAATGTAGGTGTGAAGTGATTTTTTTTTCAGAAGTCTGGTGGCACTGTTTTGGATGAACTGGAGTTTTTGAAGGTTTTTATTTCAGATGCCAGAAAGAATAAAATTTGCGATACTCCAATTTTGAAAATTCAAAGGGAAGTTTTTGAGTGTCCAAAGTGATGGAATAAGACTAGCAATGGACAGTATTTTGATGAAATTAAAGGAGGTTTTGCACATGTGTTCTATATAGGATAGGATGGGATTCACGTTGGTCATCAATGCATGTTCCCATGCAACGACAAAATTTGTGTTCTGCATTTGACCCATCACACATGAGAAAGACCCAAGTGGAGCAATGGGCAGCTATGTAAGCACCCGGAGAGCAGTTGGAAGTTGAGTGTCTTGCTCAAGGACACCACAACATGTGGGCATGGCAGGGAGTTGAACCTGTGACTTTCGGGTCCCAAGCCAGCTGCTCTACCTTGACGTGTACCACAGCCACCCTAAACCTATATGGGCCAAACTGTCCAGTCCTGTCCTGTCCAGAAAAGGTAATACTAAAGGAAATCTGATGGACTGAACCTGACGAGGAGTGCCGATCAACGTAGCCTCAGTTTTGGAGATGTTTATTTGGAGAAAGTTATTTTGCATCTCCTCTAGACAGATGGTGAGTATGGAGAGTAATGATGAGGAGACTGTAGAGGAAGAAGCAGATGGGTGAATGTCCATTTTTATATGAAGCTGATTGTCATCAGCATAGCAACAGAAGGATATTCCTTGGTGGCAGATTTGGGATAGTGTGAAGATAGTAGGACCAATGAAGGACCTCTGAGGAACCCCACAAGTGAGTCTGTGAGTCTTTGACTTGGCTCCTCCTAAGGCAACATGTTCAGTCCTTTTAGAAAGGTAGGACATGAACCAGTCAAGAGACAGTTTAGGATTATACTTTAATAAGTAGTTTTAAACTGATTTAAACAGATGATGCAGAATATAACAAATCCGGATTTTATTTACAAAGAGTCATTCTGGATCGTCATGCAAGAAATCCCTGTTAAATTGGTCTTACAATCTATATATACAGGGGTTAGACAATGAAACTGAAACACCTGTCATTTCAGTGTGGGAGGTTTCATGGCTAAATTGGACCAGCCTGGTGGCCAAACTTCATTAACCGCACATTGCACCAGTAAGAGTAGAGTGTGAAGGTTCAATTAACAGGGTAAGAGCACAGTTTTGCTCAAAATATTGCAATGCACACAACATTATGGGTGATATACCAGAATTCAAAAGAGGACAAATTGTTGGTGCACGTCTTGCTGGTGCATCTGTGACCAAGACAGCAAGTCTTTGTGATGTATCAAGAGCCACAGTAACCAGGGTAATGTCAGCATACCTCCAAGAAGGACCAACCACATCCAACAGGATTAACTGTGGACACAAGAGGAAGCTGTCTAAAAGGGATGTTATGGTCTAAAACCAGGTGTTTCACTTTCATTGTCTAATCCCTGTATATTATAATCTTATATCTAATCCATCTATAGTTTATATAAAACCCTGATTGGTAAAACCCCATATTACCTCCGCTCGTTACTCAATATCCACAGTAATGCTCGTACCCTCCACTCCAACAGCTACATTAATCTCTGTACCTAAAACATGCACACTTTTGGATGATCATCCTTCCAATTCTCTGCAGCAAAGGACTGGAATCATCTACAGAAATCAATGTGATTTACTTTTTTGTTCCTTTTGCATCATTTAAAAACAGAGCATCCCTTGATGACAGCTGCACATGCTATTAGCAATATCCACTTCAATATCTGTAAACTCGTTTGTACACAATCTTTTCATTGCTTTTTGTTTGCTAACCCCTCAAGAAACCTGAGGCCTGTTGCACAAAAGTCAGATTTCGAAATTCAGGATATGAGCTGTAAGCCGAGCTTGAACTAGCCTTCAACTTGAAAACAGCYGTAAACAGTTGCACGAACACCAAGCCACGTTCAATTAAGGCGGCTCATTCAAGCCAGCTGTAAATGGTTTAGGATTAATGCACGTTCACGGTTTGTTTACTAGACCCATCAGGTGGATCACAGATTTCCTGTTCAGGCATGCGCGGTAAGACCCGAGTCTCACATCTTCCAGCAGTTTAGTGTTTATTTATGATTCATAAGAAGAGATGAAGAGAAACACCGACTGAATGCTGAAATAATTTCAAAAGTAAAAACTTTTTGTGCCACTGAATCTGTCTGTAAATTATCTGAGATTAAATAAATTAACAAAATTAAAATGAACAGCTGATCGCTCTTTCGCTCTTCAGTTTTATTATTCTTTTTCATGGATAATCTGATAAATAAATTTAGTAAATATATTTACTCTGTAATATTTTAAAGCAAAGAAAACAAGAATACATAAGTGCATGAAGAAATGGTTTCTGAGCAGACACAACAAAAATTAGCAATCTAAAAATAAGTAAAAATACTAGACCCTTATTCTTTTCAAATTAATAATAATTAATAATCTACAGTTTGACAGTTGCACTTGGTAAGACTTCTTGAAGTAAAAAAAACTTTTCAGATTAACAAGATTAATAATCCAAAATATTCTCATCTTGTTTGGTATATTGGTCTAAAAACAAGATCAAAAATACCTTTTAGCTGATATAAGACTTTAAAACTTGGTTAGAGGAACAGTTTTCTGCATTAAAATGACTGTCTACTGCTCAAAAACATTAACAGATTAAATAAACTTCACTTTAAACCTGAAACATAAGTGCTTCCTCTGTCATGCAACTGATTCAAGGCTTAATTAATTCAGGTTTACACCAAAATCCTGGGTTAATCCCTTATCCTAGATACGTGCAATAGGCCTCTGGGCTATCTATCTATCTATCTATCTATCCATCCATCCATCCATCTATCTATCTATCTATTATTCATTTGTCAACTATTTATATGTTACCTGTATTGGGCCTGTTCCTATATTTGCTGCCTCTTGACCAGGTCGTCACTGTAAATGAGAATGTGTTCTCAACTGACTAACCTGGTTAAATAAAGGTCAAATAAATACTGTATAAAAGCGAAACAAGAATCAGGGAGCTGTAATTTACATGAGCCAACTTCTCACACAATTTGCTGTTGAACACTTTTCCACTAACAGGAAGTTTTAAGAGCCTGGGCTGGTCCACACAGGATACTCCCACGCTTCCTCCTTTTCCTGCTAGATAAGCATTTGTCTCACAAACTTTTGTTCATTGCAAACATAAGGCTGTGGCAATAAACTTTGAGTACAGACAAGAAGGGTTACAAAAGAAGGCATGACAAGCTTAAATAAAATAGAGCAAATGCACGGATGTTATTGTTCCTTGTGGCAAAATTATGACAAGGACTGTGAATTCTTCAAGGCTATGCTAAAGGTCTGCTGCTGAGGTTTGACCTACTGAGTGGCCTTCTTACAATGCCTGCATGTTTGACCCCCTTGAAAACCCAGTATATACWAATGAAAAGGGGGACAGTAGGCGTGTGACTGCCTAGATGAAAATGAATGTATAAATTTGAGGTTATTAATTTGAGATTAATGCAATTTATACAGACAGCAGGATTTTTGCTACAGTAACACACTTTTTCTGTAATAGCTATTGAATATATAAGTTATTGAAGTAAAAGTGTCTATTTTACAAAGTTCAGTTGAACCAATTTGTAATACTTAGTTTGTATAACTGCAATGTAGGGCACACCTGAATTCATTCTCTTTTGATGGCAACTGTCTCAAAATCTAAAACAAGGTTATATAAGTACATTGAATGGGTTAATGATGGCAAATATCATTTTAATCTGCATGGAGGAGAACAAAGTTAAGATAGTGTCTTGTTGACTTAAAGTGCCTGTGACATGCTTATCCCTCAGATACAAAATGTCAAGGAAAACTTCATTMTTTTTAAGAAAATTGGCATACTTTAAGGGTTTGCAAAAAAGGAGTACTCAGAAATAAAYCAAGGTTGACAATGAAGAGGCAGAGAAACGATGAAAATTTAAAGTGTTTATTATTTACAGTGAATGATGACATCTGGTCAAGTCCTGAAAGGGAAGGTTGAGCGATGTTAGTATTTGTTTGAGGTGAGTCTTTGATTTTGTTCGTAAAAGGTTTTTCTCTTACAGGTTTCACGCAGGAGGCAGACATGGAGGAGGAGGCACAAAGGTTCCAGGAGGTAAGTCCAGAGTTGTGAGTTTGTGTGTTTTCAGATCTCTTGGCAGGAGTGGCAGGGCAAAGGAGAGGAGRCATGAGCAGGAGGCTCTTTCCAGGAGGAGGTTCCACAATCACAGGAGGTAAGTCCAGAGAGTAATCACCAAAAGTCTTCTTTGAAGAGTGGATACAAAAAATATAATTGCTTCACAGAAAAACAGAGAATTGACAGAGGCAGACAGAGGCCTGTCATAAACAGTACCGATGTGACTGAATAATCCAGCGAGGAATGGAACTTCCAGAAGACCTTAAGTAGAGCCCAGCCTCATCAGCAGAACCCAGAACAGGTGGTTAATTGGAAGCTCCTCCCCTGCCACTCGAGATCTGAGAAGATGAGTGGAAAAGTACAGGCACCAAGACAACAACACAGCAACCTCCATACATACCACACATTATTTTACCCATTTAGACATAACTGGCCTGTTTTCTTTCGAACTTGGCTTGACAAAAGGGAAACAGGAAGTGACCTCAAAGGGGAACTCCTTTAAGAAAAAGAACTCACCAGTCTTTATTTATTGACACATTATTATTTGAACTCTCACTCTTTTATTTTTGTTTCTTTCTGATAGCGACTCAAAATAATCTAAAACGTCTGATTCCTCTCYACAGTCTGGGTTGTTGAGCATTTTAGCTTAGCTCTGTTTTCATGCAGACAATCCCCTTTGACATCACTTCCTGTTAATTCACATGCAAATATCTCAACAACTTTTCATCTCAGCAGCATGAAAATTATATTGTAATATATTCTCTGTGTTATCTTTTCAAAAACACATTTGTGTTATTACAAAATATTTTGATGTCACAGGCACTTTAAAAAACATTTACACATTTATTGTGCAATTAAATTTGTACACAAAAAAAATCTAATTTCTAAAGCTTACAACGAAAAGCAAAAAAGTGCCTCCAAAACATTTTTGTTTCACAAAAATGCTCACAATGTATGTGCTCCTCAATGGATGGAATGATTCACTGTAATGTAAATTCATTCAAGCACAAGAAAATAAACTATTAAACTGTTCAAACTTGTCTATTTAAAATGATGTGGTCACATGCATCAGAGTTTTATATAAGTGCTACAGAAATGTGATTTTACCAGAATAATGGAAGCCGAAGCCGGGGCCGAAGTGCTGGGTGGGGGATGCTGAGGTTGTCTTTTTTTATTATTCYTTTTCATGGATAATCTGATAAATAAATTTAATAAATATATTTACTCTGTAATATTTTAAAGCAAAGTAGAAAAAAGAATAAATTTAATAAATATATTTACTCTGTAATGTTTAAATGCAAAAAATAAAATAAAATTTAATAAATGATAACTAATAATAACTAATAACTGATTTCTGATCAGACACTGCAAAATTTAGCCATCTAAAAAAAGTTTAAAATACTAGATTATACTCTGAATTTTTTCAAATTATTCATAATTAATTATCTGCAGTTTAACAGTTGCGCTTGGTAAGACTTGTTGAAATAAAGAAAAATTTCCAGGCTAACAAGATTAATAATCCAACATATTCTGATCTTGCTTAGTATATTGGTCTCAAAACAAGATCAAAAATACTTTTWAGCTGATAAAAKATTGTAAGAATTGATTAGATGGACAGTTTTTGCAGTAAAGAATATTCTAAATTCTATTGAGGTTGATTGCCAATGAAGTAAAGATGAAAATATTGAATAAAATTTAGAAAATGCTCAGTTTATTGGAATTGAAATTAGCCAAAATCATGTAGAAATGTGTTTAGAGTTATTTTGTCAATGAATGTTGTCAGCACATGTCTTCTGTGTATCTGGAGTGTATTTATTGACAACCCATTTTATTGAGCTTTTGAGACTTTGGCTCYCCGACTACTGATTCATAGACTTAAGAATTTTGATAACTTGCTTTTACACTTAAGTCTGAGAGAAGGAGTAAATCTACAAAATTTTCAGCACTTAAATCTAAAATTCCACTCTAAGAAGTTTGACAAATACGGGCCCAAGTTTCCCTACTCCATGCTGTCATTATTTCTATTTCATTTTTGCTTGTTTTCATTCCAGCTTGAAAAAAAAATATTATCCAGATAAAATGCACTGCATGTGACACAAATCAGATCACACTCCAGCAGGACATAGCAGATGTCTAACCTAGTACAAAGATGTATGAAGATTTCACAATTTTATCCTAAATTTCTCTTTCTCTTCTCTTTACTTTTTAGTAGGAGCCCTTCACACAGTTTCAACTACGTGACCRTGTGAYCTACTGTAAAATAWATGGTGCAAGAGTCTAGATTTACCATTACTGAACATGTTGGTAACAGCAAAAAAAAATAAAATAATAATAATAATAATAATAATAATAATAATAATAAAACACTAATGATTTAGAAATCGTAAAACTCTTAACCTGAACTCTCGAAAACTCTCCTGAACCAAACTACACTTTCTGCAAACTACACTCCATGTCTGGTGATGACAAACACACAGTGGCCAACTTCTCTTAATTTTTATCCAGAGATCACATACCTGCAACAGGACTCATCATCTCCTTTAAGTTCGCCACAGGATCTCTCTTTTCTCTAGTGGACATGTGTACATTTTAAATAAACTACTGACCTTCTTCCCTAAACTGTGCCTCCTGTGAGACTTCTTGGGCTTCAGTCAGCTAACTCTGCAGCAATGGATAAACTAAATGTGTCACAGCTCCCTCCTGTGGTCCTAGAAATATACCATTAGTAAATGCTCACCTTTTCACTTTACATGTTGGTCTATATACAGCGGGTAAAATAAGAATTGAACACGTCAACATTTTTCTCAGTAAATATATTACTAGAGGTGCTAATG
>NW_013952643.1:662759-669136 GCF_001266775.1 Austrofundulus limnaeus | reverse complement strand
GCCCTGAAGCTGCTGGTAGACATCGCGAATTATCAAAGGTTTTTGACACCTGAGAGACACCGTGGCAACTCCTTTGCATTTGGAAGCAGGGGGTGGGGGTGGGGGGAGGACCAGGGAGGATGATTCAACCACTCAACCACTAGATGTCGCTGAAAACAACAAATCCTACACAATGTGCCTTTAATTGTTAATAAGTTACCTCTAGGACATTTCTATTGTTGTTGGTTTTGCTTTGAAAGTCACTTCATGTTTCTATCATCACCTACTTACCAGTTTATGTATAGTTACAGTATACACAAATCAAACACAAAGAACTTGATGGATAAAAATGTCTGTTTTGTAAAAACCTAAAATTATGTTTTGTTTTGTTTTTTCCCAGTGATGGAGCATTTCTGTATTGWTAAGTTTCTTTCAGATTGTGGTCATTTAGCATAAAAACTAATATGAACTCCTTCTCTCACTAGATAATCATTTTTAAAAGAACAGAAGGAGTTTCAAAATTAATTATTTAACAAGACTCATTAACACATTCAACAATACAAATGACGTTTGGCAGAATGTACTGTAAAATCTAAAAGATTACAAGAAAGTTCTTCATATTTCTATTGATAAAGTTTCACCTAAATGAGCCAGGCTCTGKCTCCTCCTGGTTTAGGCAGAACATTGTGCTGACAGCACCGCGCTGGTGTGGGCTGAGTTCTGTGTGTGTTCTTGTCTTCATCTAGCGGGGAGGTTCTGTCACAACATGATGCAATGAAAGAGACTAAATGCAGGTCTGGTGTCACTAAGGTGCAGTGTTTAGTCTTGCTTAGTGTCACCTTGCTGGAATAAAGGGGTTATCTTCTGGTCTACTCAGGAAAGGAAATTGTCAACAAAGGAAGTCCTGAGTGGACTGAGGTTGAGTGAAGCAAGATCAAACTTCGTGTGGCCTGGTAAGGTCTTCAGAAACATTCATGTTTTTGCATGCACAAATAAAAAAGTTTCTTTATAAAATAAAACTTTCAGAGCAAAAGTAGAGGATTTCTGTAAATGGACTGTACTTGTATAGTGCCTTTATATCCAACCAGGATACTCAAAATGCTTCAACTACAATCTGTGTCCTCGTTTACCCATTCACACAACACTCTATTGGGTCTCTACAAAGCTAACATGTACAAATTAATCTATAGAGACTTATTAGTGCCAATCACWTTCATACACTGATGGGACACACATTAGAGGCTTTAGGGGTGAAGTGTCTTGCCCAACTACTGAGACAGCTGGAACGGAGGATTGAACTGACAACCTACCGGTTCCAGGACGACTGGAACCACTCTGCCACAGCCGCCCCATATGTAAGTTGGATGTTAACTAGAACCTTTACCATGCAATAAAGGAGTTGTTTCAACATGTCATTGTATGAAAGAAAAACAATCTTTTTTTCTAACTTTGTGCTTTTACATTGAAAAATGAATCACTAATTCACAACCAGCTGATAAAAAACTGAGTTCATAAAAGATCAAAACACAACAAACAGGCAAATGTTCTGCTTMAGGACTGAACCTTCTCCACCTGCTGCTGTTCTGCTCTGACCTGTAGATGTCAGCATGACTTTTGTTTCTCTGCAGATGATCGACTGTTCATCCTATTTGTTTCCTTTTTCACAGAGATTACGCTTTTTTAACCTGGCCCTGTATGGGCTGAGGCCTCATCAAGAAGTACTGAACCTCTAACTTGCCAGTCTTCTCATAATTTGAGAGTCTTTTGTTCCTGTTAGGACCTACTGCTACAGAAGGGTTTTCATTGTACTCTGTCCTGCTGATCCCTCTGAGTATGCAGCGCTTGTTTTTTGCCATCATGCAGATTCAAACAGTTCTATTAAATCAAAGTTTGTTCTTTTAATTCCTTARATCAGAGCTATTCAAGTGACGGCCCACGGGCCACTTCAGTCCAGTCTGCAGATGAGTTCATCAGTGGTGCCCGCAGAAAATTTTTTCAGGGGGGCCATGGGGGGGGGGGGGCACTGAAAAACCAGTGGTGGTACACCAAAATCAACATCCATCTTCTGTACACGCTTATTCTTTCAGGGTCACAGGGGTCACTGGTGCCCATATCCAGCAATCACGGTGCGAGGGGTGGGGTACACCYTGGGCAGGTTGCAAGTCCATCACAGGGACACACACAGACAAATGAGACAAACAACCATTCACTCTCACCTAGGGACAATTTAGAGTTATCAATTAACCTAATAGTCATGTTTTTAGTCTGTGGGAGGAAGCCGGAGTACCCAGAGAGAACCCACTCATGCACGGAGAAAACATGCAAATTCTACCCAGAAAGGTCCCAGGGGCGGGATTTGAACCGGCAACCTTCTTGCGAAGAGGCATCAGCTCTACCAACTGAGCTCACCTCAATGCATTTACCACAGCTACAGCTAGTGTTGCTTAACCATCTTAAGTTGGCCGGCGTGTGAGGACGCTGGAGACTCCGCTATGACTTAAATAGCCTTTAGATGTATATCTATGGATGGAACTCCTGAATTTAGACAGCACTTGTCTTTGAAACAGGAAGGGACCTGGAAGTGGAACTCATTAAGAAACGTGAACTCTCTGATCTTTGTTTATTGAACTATTCTTTGAACTCTGACTTCTTCATCTCCTGATAGGGACTCAAAATAAAACATCGGATTCTTCTACAGTCTGTTGTTAATCATTGTAGCCATGTTCTGTTCACTCGCAGACATTCCCCTTTGTCATCACTTTATGTAAATATCTCAACAACTGTTCATCTCAGCAGTGTCATTTTTTTGTTATACATTATTGATGTTATCTTTCTAAAGACACTGTCACAGTAGATAACTTCTGCCAACTTATGAAACATTTTTATGTCTAAATTGCTAGTAAAAGTCATATATTTGATACATTTGTTAAAATTACATTATGTACACGGTGAAATAAAGCTTCCTTTTGATTTTTTCAATTCCATCTTCAATGTAGATGTTTTTAAAATGTTCACAARTTGGCATAAGTTGTCTAGTGTTACAGAGCCTTAAAAATGCATTCATATTTATTACAAAAAATGTCACAGGCACTTTAAGTCACGACCACTTCTGGAAAGTACAGAGTTTAGACCCCCCACAGCCTTTTTTGAGGAGTCACAAAGATGCCATTTGGAACAACTTCAAAAYGTGTTGCTAAGGTGTGTTGGACAAACACAATACACTGCACATTTTAGATGACCCAGGTAAATATCTTTATCATTACGATATTTTCCCACACCACTGTTGTACAAAACATAGTCTTTTGTTTAAAAAAAACAAAGTCCTACACTTCCTATGATGACTTATTAATAATATTTATCGTAAATTTACAGTCCTCGTTAATATGCCTGACCTGTTATTTTAAGAGAAAATGCATTTATAATTGATGGGGAAAGAATAAAAMATTTCAAGTACTTTAAAAATGGGGAAACAACTTGAATATCAGTCCAAGATTGTTTCATGATTAGCAGCATGAGCAACAAAAGGTCTGTTATGGTTACACTCTACAAACACACAAAAAAATCTAAAATCACATTAAATAGTGGAGCGTAATCCATATTTCTAGGTTTAAACATTTAAGTAATCCTTCAAAAATCTTCTGGTGGATACAGTAACACAGCTGATACAGCTGTTCTCACAAGCTGTGTTATCCACCTCATGGAAGATAAGCTCAGTAGATTGTATCTTTATTGTATCTTCTTTCTCATGATCATAGCTTTGGCACCACAATTTCAAAAAATGTGTCCTTTTTATCTTGAAGATGCGTCGCCTCATATCAGCTTTTATGGAAGTAAGTCAATCACATAAGTCACAACAAAGACCCTAAAGTGTTGCAACAGCAGGCAGATTACACCCATGCTCATTTCTCAGAATCCCAGTCTGTTAGACTCACCCTATCCTCAGTCCAAGACACTGTGTGCTGCGGTGGCAACTACTTTAATGTTTCTGTCTGTGAAGCTGCAACAAAAGAGTTGGCTGACATAATGATGTTGGCCTTTGTTCATTCTGTTTTTTTTTCTTTTTAACACATCTTTTTTTTTCAATCTAATTTCTTTATGATATTCCAGCCGTCCTTACATCAAAAGGTTTAGCTTATTCAGTTGATGGTTGCTGTGACCTTTGGTTTTGACAATCGCAAATCTTGTCCCCAAATATAACATTGAATTAGCCAGTGGTGGGCAGCACTAATCTAAAAATTTGTTCCACTGGCCTTAAAGCACTAACTCAATTATTTAGGTACCCAAATTCTAAAGCACTAAATGCACTGAAAAATGTAGCAAAAGTTGCTTCTAAAGTACTAAAATAACCCAGTCAACCCATGAACATTCTTCAACAGACAACATGAGTCACATATTGTCATGTTGCTCTCTTAAGACTTCTCATTGACATTCCACAGCTGTATTAGAGTTCATATATTGTCAATATATTGTCACCTGGTGGATAAGTGACACACATATGAACAAAATGTGTAACATCTTTTACTGTCAGCTGTTAACAATAATGTTGATCAATAACATTTAAAGACCTCAGTTAGTGCTTCCAAATTTAGCAAGTGCTACTCCACTAATAAATTCTAAAATTAGCAAAAGCCCTAAAGCACTAATCAGGAAATTAGTTCCCCTATTAGTGCTTTAGTGCTTTAGGGGAACTGTGCCCACCACTGGAATTAGTCATTTCTCCAAAAACAGAGTTCAGTTATTTTTTCAAAATAATTGCTCCATTTTCTCTTTTTGCTCTCCTTTAACTTTTAGCTAGCATTCTGCTACTTAGTTTTATTTTTTTCTTACCTTCTTACTTTTTCTTACATGTTGCTACCGTTTGTGTTTAGCCATTGTTTTGCTACATTTATTTATAAGCTAGCATTTTAGCTCTTAGCCAGTCTTTTAATGTTTTTTACCAGCCTTTTACGTATTTTAGCTTTTAGTTATTGTTCTGCTTCTTTTAGCTTTAATGGTTTAGTTTTATCTTCTACAACAGGGGTGTCAAACAAATAAACTTTTTCACAATTATTTTTGTTAAATTTAGAACTAAGCAAACAGATAAAGAAAAAATTACATTTAGAAAGACAGTATAAACTAAACCTAACATAATGTTATTCATTTTTTGTGCCTGAATTTTTATCAACAACTGTTTCATTTATTATTTCTTAGAGATACATTTTACCACAATCCAGCAAATCATGTAAAATAACCTCTAAAAATCCATTGATTAGACTTCAAAGTCAGTCGATTCTCTATTGAGCTTTCCACACCAAAATCAAAAATTACGGAAAATTTAATTTTCTTGAATTTATATTTAGCCCGCTGTAATGAGAAGAATGCACTAAATACAGAGAAACCATAAAACTATTTCACATTTAAAGTATTAACTTTTGGTTCCAGATAAAATGGTAACGAGTCCAGATTTGGTCTGCAGGTCTTGAGTTTGACATGTTCTACAGTAAACTCATACTACTCTCAGTAATTTCTCTACTTAACTGTATATTAAAGGTTAAGAACCATTGCTAACATTTATTTGGCTCATCCACGGCACTGATGGTGATTCTACTGATCTACTGATAAGTTTGATTAGGCATGTGGGAGCTCATTAGATGGTAACAATAGCAGAGGCCTCAGTTCATGGACTTTTTATCTTCTCTGTTAAACAGTAGCAGGGTTAGAACGTTGGAATGGGCCATGGTTTTAGAGTTAACGTTCCACTCCGCCTTTGTTTCAATTCTGAAATAAAAGCATAACAAGTGGAAAATTCTGGGCCATGTTGTAATCAACAAAACACCGTGCTTACAGCAGTTATTAGGTGTTAATCACGATGCCGAGCCTTATGACTCGGCATTACGTCAGAAAAAATATGTCACCTCCAGCCCACAAACATGTCATATCAGTTTATTAAGGTCATTTGTGTCAGATAAGAAAAGTGTTAGAACTAACAATCAAGTCTCAAGCCTGCTATGAGCTGAAAATTAGTCAGAGGAGATAAAAGATTAGGCTTAGTCACAATGAAAAGACATTTGTTTGAAGGAGTGAGCGCGAGGTTTTCAAACTCTATAACTGTCAAGCATGGCAGTGGTAGCACCATGTTACGATAGTGGTGCGTTATACACACGATAAAGAAAAATTATCTCCAAAATCTTCAACTTCACTTGAAATCAGCTGCTTGAAATGGAGTCTTGGACCCAGTTGGGTGTTCTAACAGGACAATGAGCCTCATGCAAGAACATGTTCGTATTCTTATCCTAAATTTCTCTTACTTTTGTTCGTACGAAGGGTTCGTACGAACATGTCACGTCAGATTCAACAAACTCTTCTATCTTCAGGAAAAGTGTGTAAATGAGCTGCGTAAATTCCTCCTGTTCGTATCC
>NW_013952643.1:660169-661994 GCF_001266775.1 Austrofundulus limnaeus | reverse complement strand
CTCCTAAATCACTCGTACGCACAACATAAGAACAAATCTGTGCGTACGAACGGTTCTTGCATGAAGCCCAATGAGCCTAAATATGCACCAGAACTGGTTTGTGGTTGGACAAAGCTGGTTAACATGGCTTTCTAAGATCATTGACCCCCTTGAAAATTAGTGGACAATGCTTAAATGAAACCAACCGATTTGAATAAACCCCTCCAGTTTTGCCAAAAGAAGTGGTCAAACATTAGCCAGAACTCTCCCAGAAGCTTGTTGATAAATACAAAAGGTCTGTGGTGTCACTTCCTGAAGGACATTCAACCAAATATTAGTGGGAGTGTATAAATAAATTTGAGCCCATATCTCAAATTCTGAAACTTTTCAAATGGAGAAATTCCACAAATACAAATTAGTCTTTAATAATCCATAAAACTGTATGTCTTATAATCATATCACCCTGTGGGGGGAAACCCAACAACAACAAAAACAATAAAAAAACACAGTTCAAATAAATCAATAAAAGCCCAAACCTAATCTGACGTTTATGCCCCTGATGAGTGAATGGAAACTTAGATAAATACAGTTCAAAGTTCAACGTGAGTTAGGAACCATCAGGACAGAACTTTCCTGTCCAAAATGAAAACAAGACTAAAATTTTAGTCAGAAATCAATACATTTTAGATGAGTTAACCAATGTTCTTAGCCATCTTGTTAGCAGAGCAATGCACAGTTTGTAGAGAGTTCTTTGAAATCAAGGAAGCAGCCATAGTTGTCAAAACCAGTATTTATCATTTGAGTCAAACTGCCAAAGCAAAATCTCACATAGCTGCAAAATACCCAAGAAAACTATCCATGTCTTCATCACCTCTGGATTGGATCTCTGCAACTCTTCATGTGTAGGCCTCAATCAATCATCTGTTAATCACGTTTAGTAGGTGTAACTGGTCAGATCACCCCAGATTTACCAGGTTCAAGGCAGTTTCTCACTTGTCTGGGACTGTTGGACACTATCAAACAACAAAATATTTCAAACAGATTTGCAAATATTTTCTGTATTCTGTCTAAATTCAGATCATTTACAACCAAGTGACTGACAAACTGTGACTGTGGCACAACCAAGTTTTATAGCTTCTTATTGTGTGCAAACTGTATTCTAGGCTGTTTCCCACTTCGTACCTGTTTCGACCTGCTTTGTATACATCTTACCAGTCACCATGTTTATATTTAAATTCACTGCAGTACATTTGGACCAATTTTATAGTTTTATTTACCACTGTGTGGTTTTTAACCTGGATGATCAAAGCGCGAACATTTTAGGCAGAAACCAAGCTCCCATGCAGGCATCAAAAGAATTATGGAAACTCAATTGAGATGCTTGCAAAAACAATAAATATGTTAAGAAAGAAAATTGTCATCAAATTTTTTGAACAAATTTAAAGTTCAAGTGGGGGGCAAGATGGCGGAGGAGTGAGACGTGTGCCGCGTGGCTCCCGCTCCAAGTTGTTCTGTTTGAGGTTCTATACTAAATGTCCTTGCTGTTTTGAACATTTGGTCCGTCCGGACTCGACCCCTGAGTGATTCTTGCCTGGAAGAGTAGAAGAATGGCGACAAACTCGAGGAAAAGCAAACATTCTAGCTCTACGGCTGCTAGGCCTGACGTCGCCTTGGAGCTAACTGCAGCTAAAGCCGGAGCTTCGGCGTCCTCCTCTCCCTCCGCAGCGAGGTGGACGCACCTCTCCTTGAGGTCTGACATTCTTGCCGCTATAAAAACCGATCTCTCAGCTGTGATCAAATCCGAAATAAAAGCGGCTTTGGCTGAAGAGTTTACTCTTATTAAAGG
>NW_013952643.1:650150-651304 GCF_001266775.1 Austrofundulus limnaeus | reverse complement strand
TGGCTGGGGAGAGGGAGGTCTGGGCCTCCCTTCTGAAGCTGCTGCCCCCGCGACCCGTCCCCGGATAGGCGGAAGAAAATGGATGGATGGATGGTGACAATAAACCATTTTCTTTGGGATTCCCAAGAAAATAAAGATGTCCAACAAACGTTCAAAGACATTTTGGCTCTTCTTCATGAATGTTGTTTACAAGACACAGTCATCAGAAGTCACAGGTACTGGTTTCAGATTCTGAAATGACCTTCCCAAAGCCCACTCCATAGAAAATTTGTGGACAATGCTAGCAAGTTTGTGCCAGAGAACTACACAATTGAATGAACTCTAAATGCTAACAAAAAAAACTAGCTAACAAAAACAATTTATGTGACCAATTTTCTCTCAAATTAATAGCAGAGTTGTCATGAACATCTCAAAAACTCTGATCAGTTAGCTTTTTAATGCTAGTTTCCTGGCAAAAAAAAAGACAAAAAGATCCCAGGACACAGAAACAAACATTCAGGTCTAAAAACCCTGTCGATCAAAAATTACAATAAAATATTTTAAAAACAACTGCTACAAATCTTCCTGTCCTTTTTTTTTTTTTTTTTTTTTTTTTTGTAAAATGTCAAAGCACAGGAACATACGATGTGATTTTTAAAAACTGGTCACGCTGGCTAGTTATAAGATTACAAACGCTCAGAATTCTGAATCTTCAACAGAAAATTCACCATTTTTGGATTTTCTTGCAATTTTGACATATTTAATAAAGTCAAACTTACTCACCCATCTGTTGCTGTTTTTTTTTTTTTTTAAAAGTTGTATATTATAATTTCACCCTGAAAAAAAACCCTGATTTCAATCAAATATTTAAGCCCCTAAATTTATGTGACATTCATGTTTGTAACGAAAACTTCTTTCTGCAGCTGTTTTTCTGTAAGTGAAACTAAAAACACACATTTCTCATAAATCTTTCCGGAACTCCACTGTATCTTGTACAAACAGTGAGTGGACATTACCTCACTTAATTGTGTTCAGACACTTGGAGGTCATTCACACAGTTTCCTGCAATGTTTGCATTCCAGCTGAATTCACTGAATCAAGCTAGTCACAAGTCGCCTACATCACACACACACACACACACACACACACACACACACACACACACACACACACAC
>NW_013952643.1:644108-650140 GCF_001266775.1 Austrofundulus limnaeus | reverse complement strand
ACACACACACACACACACACACACACACACACACACACACACACACACACACACACACACACACACACACACTTGTTTTTTATATCCTTGTGGGGCCCGTCCATTGACTTCCATTCATTTTTTGGTAATTTTATATCCTAACCCTGACCACAAACCCTACGGCTAACCTCCCAGGTACCTTCCTGACCCTAAAACTAACCTAAACTCAATTCACACCTTGGTCCTAAACCCAACCCTCACACCCAAAATCAGCCTCTGAAGTTGTGGAGCCCAGGCTTTGGGCCCCACAAGGAGCACCCGGACCCCACGAGGCTGCGGTTTCCTTAAAACTGGGCCCCACGATGTAGGAAAAACAAGGACACACACACACACACACACACACACACAAGTTTTGTGTTTCTATTCTTCTTAGGATCATGAATTGATTTCCATTACATAACTAACCATAGCCCTAAACCACCAATGGTATTCCACCATATCAAGATTGGTCTTTAGTCCCCAAAAGAACCACTGGTCCTCACAAGGTTGGTTGTGTATTCCAGAAATGGTCCTAAACATCCTAAAAAGGTATCAAAAACCAAGTACACACACATACATGTTTATCATTTGTTACAGTTCGTAATATTACTTTTCAGCATTATTAATACAGCTTTACAGAACATTTTCAGACAATTATAATTATTTTTCAGTCTTTAATTAGATTATGAGATATTTCGACTGCCTGCCAGTAAACAAAAGGACAATGTTTTTGCTTTTGTGTGTGCTTCTCTCTGTTAGTAATATATTTGATGAACCAATAAAGATTTTACTGAAAGTAAAAAAAAAAGAAAGTAATCACTGGATAGACATCTTTAACTGATCAGATTTTGGAGTCAGTCTCATTCAAGATGGCTTCTACCACCAACTGAACTGTTATGAAACAAAAACAACTATACCTCAATCAGTTTGACAGAAATTAGCTGAGAGTCATCCTCAACACATACTCCAAGCACGAACGATATCACAAGGCTGTGCATAATTTCATTTACAAGGTTTGATCAATAAAACTCCATCCCTTCTTATAGCACTAGCAGTACTTTTTTCCTCCTGAAAGGCTACTTCCTTTCCACTTTGTAACATTCGCAGTGTCCTGTCCTGTTTTGTTCACATCCTCCTTTCTCCTAAAAGTTGCACTTTATACATTTTGGTGCGAACAATGGTCAAGGACAAGGCAGGCATCTAGTCTGTACAGGCACTTCCATCGTAATTGCTGTTAATAATTACAGTTCTGATAAGCAGCCGAGGTGGCATTTATAGATGTCCAAACTGTCTGAGGTACCAAATAATCTCCAGTTGCTGCAGCGAGAGGAAGAGAACGTGGAACCTGTGGGACATAGTCAGAGCATATCAGGTATGTGATATAAGATGAGCTGTATTTTATGAACATTGAAAATCTATCATAAATAGATTTAAAGCCTAACATCATTTGAAGAAAGATGTAAGAATTTAAGACAAGGATCTCATAAAACACTTGACTCATTACGAAACAATAATCCAGCAAAGAACACCCAGCTAAGATCTTTCATCAGTTTAACTTACCCCCCCACCCCCACCCAAAAAAAAGAAATGTTTACAATTTCTTAGTTTAAACATAAAATGTACTTAAAAGTTAGTTAGTTTTAAATAATTAAAAATTGATCTTGTAAAGTCCAGTAGCTAAAACATTTTAATGTTGCCGTTTCTAACAAGCCTTTCGGGTTTTGTTTCAGCTGTAGAAAGAGTGCAGGTCCTTACCTGGTTTTTGCCTCCTGTCTGTATTTGCAGCTCTGGAGCTTTGGTGTTTGTTGTTAATCATGTTTGATAAGTGATGTTCAAAGGTAGGACAGGGTCCTCTTCTTAACTTAATGTGATTTAAACATCTCAGAGCCACGTAGAGCGGCAGCAGGGGTCCTCGGGACAGCAGAGGCAACATGATGCGATCAGGAGCCAAGCAGTATGTGGTGGTCCGGCCACTGTACTCAGAGGAGCTGTTCGCTGAGGAGCACGAGAAGGTTTACAGGCACCGCAAAACAATGCTGGACCACATCAAACTGTACTTCAGGTAAGGAACACTCTGCTGTATATTTTTGTTCTGTAGGGCTTTTGGTGAGGAGAAAATGACATAATATGTTTGCTGAATTGAAAATATCTGTTACAATAAACTAGAAACTCTTTTGTACCAAATCCTTTAATAGAAAAAAGAGACAAAGTCTAAAATACTCTAACTTATGTGTTAAATTAGATTAATCCATGTTAAAATCAGGAGGACTAGCAGGATCTAAACAAATACCTGAAATAGTGTTGAAACATACTTAGTACTTGTAGTGTACATATAAAACAGTGTAGGACATAAATTATTATTATTATTTTCTTTGCAACCAGTTTAAAGAGGTACTGTATGGGGTGTGGTGTGTAATTTTACAGTGTGTCGGAGGAACAAAATAGATGCAAACTACACAAACAGCCAAAAAAGTAGTAACCAAAGCCTTTAGAGAAATGTAGTGGAGCAAAATGTATAGATTTTATTCTTAAAATGTAGTGGAGTAAAAGTTAAAAGTTTCCCAAAGAAAATACCACCCGAGTAAAGTACAACTTTTTTAAAAACTGTACTCATGCACAGTACTCAAGTAAATTTACTTAATTACTGACCGTCTCTGCCCAAAAAAGGTCAGTTTTACAAGGACACAACTAAAAAAGGTTCATTAGAGTTACAACCTGTTACGTCTTCCAACTCTGGGACAAAAAATAAGCAGGTAGAAGAAAAACAAAACCCATCAGAGAATCCAACCTGTCTGTCAGAGGACAAGGATAAATGACCAAAAAGTGCCTTAAATTGATTACATAGAAAACATCTGTTGCCAAAGTTTTATTTCTTGACAAATTTACAAGGCTAAATGAAGTGGAAAAACAACAAAAACAACAAAGCCCTGAAAGCTGTAAGTAAAAGTAGAGCAGTTTCTGGCAAATTATGTCTGCAGTACTCATGTTTCCAGACCACATGAAAGTAACCAAGGTAATTCCTCTTTCTAAGAATGGTGAGAAATGTATGTTCAACAATTACAGACCAATATCCTTGTTACCACAGTTTTCAAAGATTTTAGAGAAGTTATTTGACAAGATTAGATCAATTTATTGATAAACATAATATTTTAAGTAGCAGTCAGTATGGGTTTAGAGCCAATAATTTCACATCAATGGCTCTCATAGACTTAATAGAGCAAATAACAATTGCTGCTGATCAAAAACAATACTGTGCTAGTATTTATGTTGACTTGAAGAAAGCTTTTGACACTATTGACCACAATACTCTTCTTGAAAACTTGAAAAAATATGGTATTATAAGACCAGCGCTATGAGTATTTATTTATTTAAAGGTCGGGAAACAGTTTGTACAAATAAATGATACAAGATCTGAATTGGGTGATATCACATGTGGAGTTCCTCAAGGTTCTGTACTTGTGCCAAAGTTATTTACTTTATTTGTGAATGATTTAGTAAAGGTGTCAGGGTTGTTCAAATGTGTTTTATTTGCAGATGATACTACATTTTTTTTTGTTTTGTTATAGATATAGAACGGATGTTGGTAAATAGAATTAGCTAAAATACAAACCTGGTTTAAACTTAATAAATTATCATTAAATTTAGATAAGACTAATATATGATATTTAGTAATAGAAAGAAAACTGTCTATGTTCCATTTAGAGTTGATGGTGTTGAGATCTGTAGAGTCAGTTAGGTGAAGTTTCTGGGTGTCATTCTTGATGAAAAACTGAAATGGAGAGCCAAATCCATTACAGTATTATACAAAGTAAGGGACTAATTTTTTGATAAAGCACTGTTTATGTTGTATAATGAAATAATTGTTCCACATTTAATTTATTGTGTTGATGTTTGGGGATAAGCGTTTAATAACAAATCCTGTTTTTATTTTACATTTTATTTATTTTTATTTTATTTTGTTCAATCAGTTGAAGTTATTGAAATTCAATGATTTGGTTGATTATGGTATTTTGTCAGTCATGTATAGGGTCCATAAAAACACCTTCAAACATCCAATTACATTTTGTTAAAAGAGAGAGTTGTTACAATCTGAAGGGGATAGAAATGTTTGTCAAACCTAAAATTAGAACCAGTTTGAGGGGACGGAGTACTTCAGTCCAGGGAATTAAATTATAGAATAATCTGGAAGATGACATTAAAAATGCCATATCAATGTGTATATTTAAGAGAATGAAAAGGTGTTGGAGAAATATGTATGGGTATAATGTACGAATTGTTGCTCAAGAAGGAATTAAATCTTTGTTGTTCTTCTTTTATTTTTTGTACGTTTTTGTAAATTGAAAAATATTTTTTGATTGAATTTATTTATTTGATCAAGAGGGGCAGAAATCATAACATTTTTTTCTTCTTCTGTTACCTTTCATTTAATTTACGATTTGTATTTTTATTGTATATTGAATTTGTGTTGTTTTGTTTTAAATGAATAAACTTTATAAATAAAAATAAAAACTATTGTTACCAACAAACCCTGAAAGCTTTAAGGTTCAGATGTGTGTGAAGAGCTGTGTTATTAAGACGTTTGTTCGTGTTCACATCTACAGTATGTTCCCTCCCTTCTGTTGGGCTTTTCATGTTTGTTTCAGGAGTCGTTGCAAACCACTGATTTGCTTCTTGTGTGAATCCTCATGTGTGTGTTTAAGTTTGTTTTTTGGCTAAATGTGTGTTCACCTACATCACAAGCAAAAGATTTCTCATCTGTGTGGGTCCTCATGTATCTGTTGAAGTTTGTTCTAAGGCTAACTTGTTGGTTACAATCATCACGTGCAAATGGTTTCTTTCATGTTTGGATCCTCATATGTTTGTTTAAAGTTGTTTTGTGGCTAAATCTATGTCCACAAAATTCACCCCTGGTGATCCTGCAACCAGCAGGATCACCTGCTGGTTGCAGGATCACTTTCTTCCACTTGGTGTTGCTGAAGTTGTGACAATCGTGGTTCCTCTTCATCGTCATCACTGACATCAGTCTCTGAAGAGTAAATCATCTTTGTGAGAATTCAGATCCTGGTTTCATCTAGTTTCCTCCATTACTCTCTGCCTGTTTTGTTGTCAAAACATCTAATGCTTGATGTCAGAATACCAGAAACTAAATCTGTAGAAGTCATCCATTTTTATGACTGGCTTCTAAGTGAYAGCAAAACAAAAAAGAACCATTAGATGGTGTCTTAGTGGAACAAATGTCAGCTGTAACAAAAGAAAAAGTTCAGAGTACCTTTAGCTTTAGACATAGTCTCTCTGGTTCCACTTTGACCAGCTTAGAATATTATTGAGGAAATCTAATACAGAGGTTATAGTTGGTCCGCACCCAGGCAAATTTTAAAAACGCCAACAAAGAGGGTGGTGCCAAGAGACACTGGGGGGCACAGCCAAGTGAGCAAGGAGGTGGGATCAGAATGAAGGAACATAACAGCTAGCTTAATTTGACAAGCTAATGTTTCTGAAAATAGGTCTAGTGTGGTTCAGAGGCAATAAAATGTGCTGAAAACAGGCTTTACTGAAGCTTCATAAATAAAATCGAACATGTTAAAGTGATATTAGCAGCATCTTTGCTAACATGAGAAAAATTTGCTTAGATGAGAATTTTCATAACTGTTTCTTTAAGCTAGAAATGTTTTTTGGGTTTGATAAATTTGCTCAATTCCAATGGCATTTCCAGCTGCTCTTGACCTGGAAAAGTTTGATTCCATTATGCACACGGAAAAAGAAACACACAAAATGGTCTATTGTTGACTAATGTATTTGAAAACATTTGAAGTTGTATGCTCACATTTTGTTGCTAATATTTAACCAGTACGACAGAGGTAATGTCAAACACTGCAAAAAATGTCCATCTTACCAAGTTTTAAAATCTTATTTCCAGCCAAAAAGTCTTTTTGATCTTGTTTTGAGGCTGATTTACTAAATAAGAACTGATTGTGTAAGAATAATAATCTTGTTTTCAGAATGTGTAAGATTAT
>NW_013952643.1:633787-643900 GCF_001266775.1 Austrofundulus limnaeus | reverse complement strand
ATAATCTTACACATTCTGAAAACAAGATTATTATTCTTACACAATCAGTTCTTATTTAGTAAATCAGCCTCAAAACAAGATCAAAAAGACTTTTTGGCTGGATATAAGATTTTAAAACTTGGTAAGATGGACATTTTTTGCAGTGAACTTCAAGGGCTACGTCCTCCGAAGGCCTTATTTGTCGGCCCTGCTCCACAACGGAGGCTGTCCAAATATGAATACTCCTTCAGTGTGGCCGACAAAAGCATCCTCCTTGTTCCCAGATTTGAGTTGGAGCCTTCTCGACCTAGCCTATCCCATGATGCATTGCAGGCCAACCAGAGATTTTTTTTATTTTTATTTTTTTTGCTTGTAATGGCGGATGAAGTCAGAGAAAGGAATCCAGTTTTTTTTTTTAAATAGACCGGTATATATTTTGAAAGTTTCAAGCGATTGTGTTCTTAACGCTTTTCTCATTTGCATAGACATTTTTTAAATTTTATTCATGTCAGAAATCAAAACATGTATGAAACATAAACAWGCATGTACGGTGGATCCATTAGTTCTTCAAATATTGCCTTTAAGCTAATTTTGTTCATGTATGATATTTTTAATACTAATATATTGATAATTTCAAACTTTTTGTGCTTCTGTTTAGCATTGCTGACAGGACATACGCTGTGGTTAGGGCGGGCATTAAGCTGAAGGCTAGACCGTCCAAATTTAGAGCTTTACAGCATTTCCGGTCTTCGCAGTTGACTAAGGACCTGGCCCACCTAAACCGTGTAGGCCGGGTCATTCGAAGGACGCCACCCCTGAATTTAGACACAGCTGAAGTCTCATGGCAGCAAAAGCATACATCAGACACACATTGCCAAAGAGTAAAAAGTACGTTTAGAAAGGGAGGAAAGGGAAAAAAGACATATATTGCATCTGATATCGCCATTGCAAGATTTTCTAATTTTGTGCAGCTCTAAACTTGGCCTTGTGGCTTCCCTGTCATCAGTTAACAATCTAAAGCTCTAAACAGACAATACTTCTTTAACAAATTGTTTTTATTAAGCTTACTACAGGCATAAAACTATAACTACACTGTCTCAAAATTACACTCGAGAAAAATAATTAGAAAGAAATACAAAACTTAATGTAGATAGTTGATTGTTGGGGTTGAGAACAAGATGTTGTACGCTGTTGTTCCATCCATCACTTTCACCAAAACACAACAGTTTAATAGAATAAAGTAAAAGTAAAATAAAACGACAATCAGTATCCTTTTAACAGAGTTTAAATTCCTAACATTTTTTTGTCTAGTACTCTTGAATCGTTGCTCTTGTTTTGTGTAGTAAAGTCAGTTTGTGTGTCATTTTAGGTGTGACTCTAAACGAGCCAAGAGTGCAGCTCTGTCTCTTCTGCCAGTGATTGGGTGGATGAAGATCTACAGGATCAGGGACTGGCTCCTCAATGACGTTGTGTCAGGTGTCAGCACAGGACTGGTAGCTGTCCTCCAAGGTAAAAGTCAACAATCTTAGTCCAACATTCACAAGAGTCTCCACGTATATTTTTGGATTTGTTGCCTGAGAGGTTACCACATTATTTAGGATCGGCTTTAACATAAACAGGGCTTTTAAAAATTACACAAACTGAATACACACTTCAAAACATGTCTTTTGCAGAAAGGGATTAATAAATGTGAAACTGCTCTTCTTAGTTGCAATCATCACACCTGTGTTCTTTGTTTCTGCTAATCGAAGGAATGTTGATTACTGTTTGCTTCWTTTTTCTTACATCATTGACTTATGTTCAGACATGATGTTCCTCAGGGACAAACTGTGACTAGCACAATGACAGAACATCACTCAGGCTCAGATCAGAAAGGTGTTCCTCACAGTTCTGCCAGTCCAGGTACTTTTACTACCCAGGCAGGCACTTAAGTCCTCCATAAGAATGATGGAGTCCCCAGCTGAAGCACCTTCCAGCATCCTCTCCAGAGACTTAAAGAAAAATGGTTACTCTGGCACAAACAAAAGTAAGAGATCACTTGAAGGCAAGCTCAGTGCATAGGCAGTGTACGAAAATGCTTAGGGCACCATCCAGCTAGGAGACGTCACAAATGGGGAATAAAGTAACTTTTTTTTTCTTCCGCTTATCCGGGATCGGGTCGCAGGGGCAGCAGCCTAAGCAGATAAACGTCCCTCTTCCCAGCCACTTGGGCCAGCTCGTCTGGGAGAATCCCAAGGCATTTCCAGGCCAGCTGGGAAACATAGTCCCTCCAGCGTGCCCTGGGTCTTCCTCTAGGTCTCCTCCCAATGAGATGTGGCCAGAACACCTTACCAAGGAGGTGTCCAGGAGGCATTCCAACCAGATGCCCGAGCCACCTCAACTGGCTCCTCTCGATGTGGAGGAGCAGCGGCTCTACTCTGAGTYCCTCCCAGATGACCAAACTTCTCTAAGGGAGAGCCCAGACACCCTGCAGAGGAAACTGATTTGGTCGCGTGTATCTGCGATCTTGTTCTTTCGGTCACTACCCAAAGCTTGTGACCATAGATGAGGGTAGAAGCGTAGACTGGCCAGTAAATCCTTAACCTGGTTTCTAAAGATAAAAAAATAATATTAAAGACAAAACTATTTAATTGTGTATGTGAATGCAGATAAATCAGTCAGCCAGCAGTGCCAGCTTGACACCAGATCTGGCCCACATCTGTCTGCTATGTGAGCATGCTGTGGGTTGAGATGAGCCAGACTCTAAACCTCACGCCCAAATGCAGGCCCCTTTCCCACCTGAGAGGTTTATTTTAAATGTCCCAGACACTAAAAGTCTGAATCAAAATGCCAAGGCCTTTGACTGCCACCCATAGCACACATCACCTGACCCATATGGCCCCTCCTGCAGGTGTTGGGTTCAGAGGAAGGCTAATTTATGTTATTCATTTAGGATAAGCTTGGTCAGGCTCCATGAGTAGAGGCTCAGTCTCCAGTAACTCTTCAACAAACCCCTCCAAGGTCTGGCTCTAAGGTGAGGGGAAGGATCTAGAGCTCTTTGCTGTTGTCTTTTTAGAATTAAATAGTGTAAAGCAGGGCTATTCAACTATACTGCTCCGGGGGCCACGGTTACTGCCTGTCAACAACTGAGGGGCCGAACATCCAGCAACGAAAGTTATTATGTAAATAAACCAAGTATTACAAAGATCTGTTACCTTTGAAATATTTGATTTTGCTGCATTTAATCATGAATACAACACAGAGCTCTATAAAAGTAGTGATAATTAAACATTATCAAAAACAAAAAGAACACATTATACCCCCATTTGACACAAATAKTTTGACATCTCTGACTTGCCAAATTTTTAAACTTCACTTTCATCATTTTATCTTCAACTGCTTGTTGTTTTAACTGTCTTGGATGTTCATAGAAATGGTTTTTAGCAGCTTCTAGCCAAGATTCTGACGTTTCTGTAGATACCAAACATGTCAATGTTTAACTAAAATAACTTAGAGTAATTAAAGTAGAAAACCGGGGTTTTGGGCTTAAAAGATGAATGAACCAATTGGTGAGCTGCCAGTTGAATAGCCCTGGTGTAAAGAAACCAGGTTAAAAAGCACTCAGTGATGCAAACTATACAAAGAATTAGGCTTGAAATGTAAATATATAAGATACACAGCATCTAAAGCCCCAGTCATATATATTTGGTATAGCAGAAATCAGGATTCAAACTGGATGCAGCCTGAATACTTAAAATGTAACAAAAATGCCTCAATAATTGTACCTACTGTTTAAAAAGCTGCAGAATCTAACATTTTCTATAGCAGAATCCTGTTTTTCCGGTGTTCTGGGGTTGCAGCACTTGTGCCCCATCTATGGATGTTGTTCTAGACCTTGGTTTCTTTGACATGTAAAAAAAAAGTTTTTAAATAAATTTATGTTGACCAATACAAACTTTTTATGTGATTTTCTGTGATTTTATATACTCTCAAGTCAAATTAAATTAAATAAGGAGAATCAGGACATGACTATGATAACATTCTGAATATCTGTAAATATATTTATTTATTCGTTTATTTATTTATTTGTGTTGAAGGTCTGGCCTACTGTCTGCTGGCTTCTCTGCCCCCCTGGTACGGCCTTTTTTCAGCCTTTTTTCCAGTTGTCATCTATTTCTTCCTGGGCACATCACGACACATCTCAGTGGGTAAGGCCAGCACAGCTCTTTTTTTTTTTTTTTTTATTCAGGAACCACTTTTATTTGTTTCTATTTTGCTCTAAAAGATCCAGGCTTTGCAGCAGTCTTTAACTGGGCTTAGACAATGGTTTCCCAGTTTTCTGAAGGTCTTTCAAAGTTGTTATTTTGTTGTTTTCATTTTAAAACCAGTTCTTGGACATGATCAAACTGTTAAGGTTTTGTCACGCTGTGATGTTTTAGACAACATATCCCATCCGTCCATCTGTCCATTTTCTTCCGCTTATCCGGGGTTGCGTCACAGGGGCAGCAGCCCAAGACCCAGACTACCCTCTCCCCAGCCATTTGGGCCAGCTCATCTGCGGGAATCCCAAGGCTTCCTCCTGCATGTCCTGGGGCTTTCTCTGGGTCTTCTCCCAGTGGGACGTGCCCGGAACACCTCACCGGGGAGGCATGCAGGAGGCATCCTAACTAGATACCTGAGCCATCTCAACTGGCTCCTCTCGATGTGGAGAAGCAGCAGCTCTACTCTGAGTCCCTTCTGGATGACCGAGCTTCTCACCCTATCTCTAAAGGAGAGCCCAGACACCCTGCGGAGGAAACTCATTTTGGCTGCTTGTATTCGCAGTCTTGTTCTTTCGGCCACTACCCAAAGCTAGTGACCATAGATGAGGGTAGGAACGTAGACCGAGTGGTAAATCGAGAGCTTCCCCTTCTGCCTTAGCTCTCACTTCACCACGATGAATCATCACTGCAGATGCAGCACCAATCTGCTTATCAATCTCCCGCTCCATTCTTCCCTCAATCATAAAAAATATACTTAAACTCCTCCACTTGGGGCAGGACCTCTTCCCTGACCCGGAGGTGGCACTCTACCATTTTCTGGCTCAAGACCATGATCTCGGGTTTGGAGGCACTGATCCATATCCCAGCTGRTTCACACTCAGCTGCAAACCACTCCAATGAGAGCTGAAGATCATGGTGTGATGACGCAACAGAACCACATCATCTGCAAATAGCAGAGATGGAATCCTGAGGCCACTGAACCAGACTTCCTCCACCCCTGGATGCACTGAGAAATTTTGTCCATGTCAATTATAAACAGAATTGGTGATAACGGGCAGCCCTGGCTGAGTCCAACTCCCACTCTGAATGGGTCCAACTTACTACTGACAATGTGAACCAAACTGTTGCACTGCTTGTATRGGAACTGAATTGCCCATAACAATGGACGCACAATCCCATACTTGTGTAGCACCCTCCACAGAGTACATTGACGAACATGATCAAATGCCTTCTCCATGTCCACAAAACATATGAAGACTGGATGGGCAAACTCCCATGACCCCTCAAGGACCCTTGTAACGGTAAGAGTCATCCAGTGTTCCATGGCCAGGACAGAACCCACATTGTTCCTCCAGAATYTGAGGTTTGACTATCAATCGGAGTCCCATGTACAGTACCCCTAAATAGACATTACCGGGGAGGTTAAAGAGAGTGATTCCTCTGTAATTGGAGCACACTTTGGTCCCCTTTTTTAAAGAGGGGAACCACCACCCCAGTCTGCTAATCCAGTGGCACTGCCCCCAATGTCCACGCGACGTTGCAAAGGCATGTCAATCAGGGCAGCCCCACAACATCCAGAGCCTTGAGGAAATCAGGGTGGATGTCATCCAACTCTGGAGCCCTGCCGCCATGGAGCTTTTTCACTACCCCAGCGACCTCAGCTCCAGCTATGGACGGACCATCCTCAAAGTCCTCAGACTCTTCTTCCTCCATAGAAGAAGTGGGAAGATGTGGGATTGAGAAGGTCCGAGAAGTATTCCCTTCCTTTCACCTCCCARTGACATCATTGTTTGAGGTCAGCAGCACCCCACCTTCACTGAGCACAGTGTTTAGTGAAGTGCTGTTTCCCTCACCTTAGCTGTGGAATGGTTTGCCAGAATCCCCTTGGAGCTGATCGAGAGTCTTTGTCCAAGGCCTCACTCCTCCCACATCCGAGCTTTTGCCTCAGCAATGGCCAGGCCTGTGGCCCACTTGGCCTGCTGATACTCCTCAGYTACCTCTGGAGGTAGCTGAAGAACCAGTAACATAAAGATCTTAAAGAAATGAGTAGTGGCATCGTGTTTTGACTTAATACACTATCTGCTTTCTGAATAAATCACTCTTCTTGTATGCAGGCCCGTTCCCAGTCCTGTGTCTGATGATTGGTTCAGTGGTCACTCGACTCGTTCCAGATGAGGGGCCACCTCTCAACATCACGGGGTTTGAAGATCTGACAATAGATGCACAGAGAGTGTTAGTGGCTTCCTCTGTGACCTTCCTGGTTGGTCTCATGCAGGTTGGAAACTTTRCTATAAAACAACTTTATTTTTGACAACTCTGTTTTCTATTAAGGTAAATTCTTTCACAGGTGAACTCTGGCCCTCAAGGACTACTGTCCTGCATGTCTTCCTTGGTTCTCCACTCCAATACATCTGGTTCAGTGTTTGAATTATCTCCTTGAGTTCTATAGAAACTAATTAATAACATTCATGCAAATCAGGTGGGTTGGAGCAGAGAAACAAGAAAAAACAGGCAGGATGGCAGCCTCAGAGGACTGGACGTGTATGTGTCCCATCAAACTCAGAATTAAGTCAAATCTGGTCAAAATGACCTCATCACATTTTCAGATTACTTCTTTTTATGCTACATTTTGATTCCTGGATTATCCTGATATGAGCAGTTCCAGATTTGATTGAKTTGTTTTTCTAATCAGGATAACCCATTGATATTTGGTCCATTTTTTTAGATTATTCTAACAAGGATGTTAAGAGGAAACTTAAAAGAGTGTTCCTTATTTCAAGAACTGCAATTGTCTTATTCCATTGGCAGATTATTTCACTTAATTTGATAAATTTGAGAAGATTTGGACTCAAATTAAGTGGAATAATCTACCAACGCAGTAAGACAATTGCACTTGGCATGATWTGTTGAAATAAGGAAATTTTCCAGGCTAACAAGATTAATAATATAACACGTTATGCTCTTGATTGTTTTTYGGCTCAAAATCCTGTTTTTGCTTAAACTGCTTAAAAAGTGCTTAAAATTATTTACAAATACATTTCTGATATTTCATTTAAATGACCTGTAGATTAGGTTAAGTTTTGATGTTATAAGCTAGACTTWATATATATGCAGAGGAGAAAATAAACAGAGTTTATTGGCATGAATAGCGGGTTAAATTATCCAGCAGTGTGGATAAAACCATAAGTTACGTGTTTCTTAAATTGAAACACTGGATTTAAACTTACGGTGTTTTTTTTTTTTTCGAGCCCCACGAGCTTAACTTCATAATCTGCACAGGAGAAAATTAACTTCATTGACACAAATACCAGCTAAAGTTATCCAACACGTAAGACTCACTATTTTGAAACTTAAACTTTTAAAAGACAAACATTATAGGATTTTTTTTTCACTGCTAAATAATAAGTTTTATTTTAATGCTCCTGCGACTCAGCAGCAGCTCGAGTGACAGCAACAGGTCTGAGCAGCTGTGTTTTTTCCACGCCTCTATTTATCCCCCGTTGATTACTGTTCTCTCAAAGCATGACGTCCATGACTTCTGMACTGCCAGGGGCAGTGTCAGCAGGAACGGGCTGTTCACCTATTTAACAATACTGTCTTCTAAAAATGTCTTTAAAGAGACAGCCTCAAAATGAGTTAATCTGAGACACGCCTCAGAAAAGGAGTGAAAGGCGGGCTTGTGGAATTTAAGGAGGAATTCAAACCAAAGCTTTGCAGTTTTTTTTTTTTTTTTTTTTTTTATTTACCGTTATTTTACCAGGCAAATCCCATTGAGATCTCAGATCTCTTTTTCAAGGGCAGCCTGGGCCTGAAGGCAACCTATTGTACATGTTTTTGTGTTGTGGGGGAAACCGGAGTACCCGGAGAAAACCCACGCAAGCACGAGGAGAACATGCAAACTCCGCACAGAAAGACCCCAGGTCCGAACCGGGGATCGAACCCAGGACCTTCTTGCTGTGAGGCGTCGGTGCTAACCACTGAGCCGTCGTGCCGCCAGTTACACTACATATAGACCCCAACTGAATGATTTAAATGTGAAAAAGAAGGATTTAAAAACACCATATGGCTACTTTAAATTTGAAAGGACTTCTTTTGTGATGTCTGAACTGTAGCTCTTTCTCATGTGTTCAATTCATGACTCACTATTTCTGATCAAGTTGCATCTTTTGGTGCTTAATTTACATGTTTTATTTTAATGCTTCAAATTACAGAGCAGTGAACAGAATAGTGCTTCAGTGCTGTGAGGCCTCTATTGAGAGAAAAAACTAAACAAAACATGGATTTAGTGCCAGTTTCATACCAGTAGGAGTCACTGTAAGCTCTCTGTTCCAGCTGGCGATGGGGGTCCTCCAGGTGGGCTTTGTTGTCATGTACCTGTCTGACACGCTGATTTCAGGCTTCACCACAGCTGCAGCCATCCACATCCTGGTGTCCCAGCTCAAGTTTGTGTTGGGGCTCCACGTCCCAGGCTTCAGTGGACCACTTTCACTCATCTATGTAAATACAGACCATTATCTTCTTCCTCTCAGCTTATCTGATATCAAGCAAAAAAAAAAAGGTTATTGAACGCCTCTTTTTTTTCAGACCCTGGAAAGCATTTTCACTCAGATCACATCCAGCAACGTGTGTGACGTGGTGATTGCCCTGGTGATCATGCTGGTGGTGCTGGTTGTGAAAGAACTGAATGACAGGTTCAAATCCAAGCTGCCCGTGCCCATCCCAATAGAGGTTATCATGGTGAGTGTTGTGCAACACTGGTCCTCATAAACATTTCCTCAAGACAAAGCAGGCTTTAGTTATCTGAAGGGATAAGATAACGGATTTTGGCTGTMATTTTGCAAGCCTGTAAACGTCAGTCAATAAAAGAACATGAGATCATTTCCGGCACATAAAAATGTGTTTTGCTGTATGAACATATCCAGACAGGTAAATGAAAATTTACAATTCAATTGAAAYAATAGAATCTTCATGTCTGTTAATCTAGAAACAGCTTTTAGCTGCCACATTATCTTTTTTTTTTGTTTTCCCACAGACTGTTATTGCATGTGGAGTTTCTTATGCGTTCACCTTTAAGACAAGATACGGCATTGATGTTGTTGGCTACATTCCAAAGGGGTAAGAAGTTAAAACAACAAAAAAATTAGCCACCCACCTGCTGAAAGGCAAAAATCGAGTGTTTTTTCCTGTGTCTGTGTGCTTGTCTGTTAGCCAGTAGGTCTGCAACCTGTGGCTCTGTGGCCACTTTGTAAGTCTAAAAATAACACAAAAATGRATCTTTATTAGCCTGGTAAAAACCAGCTCCRTWCGCTTTGCTKCAWACAGAGCAGARAAGKGGAACAAAAATTGAGTCGAACTGCATAGGAAGGCAAGGACCAGGCTAAATTTTTATGGTTAAAGCAGGAAAAGCTGTAGTTTTTCTTTTGTCCAGTTTTCTGCAATATGTAAATATTTCTGTAATGTAATGTTAAGGAACAAACATCAATCCATTTGTCCTAAATTGTTTGTTAGTCACTTCGTTCATTTAACTTTCAGGCATACGTGTTGTTTTTCTCTGGAATCTACTAGAGCAGAGGTTCCCAAACTTTTTGTCTTCTGACCCACAAAATATTCATGACAAAAACTTGTGACCCCAAATATTACTGGTCTGAGTACACAAACTCCGTTTATAACCCTAAAAACACAGGCTTTTTGACAATCTAAACAGCTTGTACACACATAAATACTTATTTATACTTATTTTGCGTTTTGGTAATAATTATAGGGAAAATATTACAGCAGCAATTATTTTATTACCCTTTTAAATGGATTTCTGGAGATTATCCAAGGTGCTTTATGAGCCAAAATTGGGTCCCAAGCCCAACTTTGGGAACCAAAGTGCAGTGGTTCCCAAATT
>NW_013952643.1:629219-632185 GCF_001266775.1 Austrofundulus limnaeus | reverse complement strand
GAATAATGCTTAGAGGCCACAGTCTTGAGGTAAACAAAGTTTGGGTTTGACATTCCAATCCAAGTTACCCCTCAACACCTCGGCTGCGCCTAGAAATTCTGTCCATGAAAGTAATGAACAGAATCGGTGACAAAGGGCAGCCTTGGCGGAGTCCAACTCTCAACAAAAAACAACTTATTGTAATTTCTTGAGGGCCCAGAAGCTACATTTGAGAACCTCTGCTCTATATCTCCAGTTCCATCAAAACACTGTTTTCTTTGCAATCTACTTTAGCATACTTTCCTTTTTAAAATGTTTTTGCTACTTTTCTCATTTTAGCTTTAACTACTTTTAGTATTTAGTTAGTATTTTGCTTTTTAAGTTACAGTTTTGTGACTTTATTGTTATTGGTCTTACTTACTTTCTTACATTCCTTATTCGATTTTTGGGGTACTTTTAGTTTAATTTTGCTCATTTTAGCTCCTTTTAGCATTTAGCTAATATTTTGCTTTTAAGTTGTAGTTTTGTTACTAGTAGCATTTACCTTGCATTTTGTTTCTGCTTTAGCAATTTTTGGCTTTTAGTAAATGTTTTGTTTTTAGTTAGCTTTGCCGTTACCAATAGCTTTTAGCTATTATTATACGTTTATGTACCACATTTTGTACCTTTTCATTTTAATTACCCTTGTACTACTTTTGTATTTAATGTAGAAGTGTGCTTTTTATAGCATTTTTAAACTTCTAAAAACTTCGTTTGGAAGCGTAATTTCTTAAGTTTAACTACAAGCTAGAGTTTTGTTACTTTTAATTAATGTTTTATCTAGTTTTAATTTTTAACTAGCTTTTTCTTTTAGCTTTTAGCTAGTGCTTTGTTTTTTATTTATTTATTTATTTATTTAGTTGTTTCATGCTTTTAACCAAAACCATTTGCACTCAAAAGTCTTGTTTCTCTTGTTTTGTACTTTCACCAGTTTAATACTCCTCTCATTTCCAGGTGGCTGGTTTACTTTCTGCTATTATAGTGATGATTGTCACTCTGGCAGCTGGATTTCTTCTGGAGCCGTTACCAAAGGTAAACTGTACACCACCCTGCACAAAATATGTAATTATTTAATATGGTATCATCATTTAAAGAATTAATTTTTATGCCAGAGTTCTAAACTAGGATAATCTTGTAACAGTTTTTGGTTAAATTTTGAAAATAGCTGTACACAATAACTTTACAGTTTATTAAAGAATGTCAGTCTAAGTATTTCATGTGAGTGGCTCTCAGCTACCAAATCAAAAGCTCAATATCTGTCAAACTGACTGAGTTAAAAGCCTAGCTAGTTCTGGTGGCCTTTTTTATGTTTATCAATTGTGGATGCAAAATTAATATAGTCTGTTGTTGGCAGGCAATAAAAATATCAAAGACTATTCATGTATCCATCCATCCATCCATTTTCTGTACACGCTTCTTCCTTTTCAGGGTCGCGTGGGTCACTGGTGCCCATATCCAGCAGTCACAGTGCGAGGGGCGGGGTACACCCTGGACAGGTCGCAAGTCCATCACAGGGCCACACATAGACAAACGAGACAAACAACCATTCACTCTCTCACTCACACCTAGGGACAATTTAGAGATATCAATTAACCTAACAGTCATGTTTTTGGTCTGTGGGAGGAAGCCGGAGTACCCGGAGAGAACCCACGCATGCACGGAGAGAACATGCAAACTCTACCCAGAAAGGTCCCCGGACTATTCATGTATTTTTTTTTTATTACTTTTTGTGTGTGCCTTTTAACAGTCTGTGCTGGGTGCTGTGATCATCGTCAACCTGAAGGGAATGCTGATGCAAATGAGAGAGGTCCCATATCTGTGGAGAAGAGATAAGCCAGACTGTGTAAGATATGACATGGTGACTTATACAAACCCTGTTCCTAAAAGATTGGATGTTTGGTAAAACATGAATAAAAGCAGAATGTTATAATTTGCAAAACAAGGGAAACATCAAATGTTTAAAAAATGTACCATTTTTAAATAAGGTCATTTTAAATTCAGTAGCAGTAACAATTATTTTTTCTTTTTGGTTTTGTCCAGCATGTTGTACAACTTAACATTTGATAAGTTTAGTATGTTTCATTGTAAATTTAAATTGGTTTGAGAATTACAAATGATCGCATTCTGCTTTTTAAAATTAATTAATTAATTTATTTATTTTACACATTGTGCTAACATTTTTGGAACAGGAGTTGTGGGTTAATTTAGCAATTTTTGGTTATTTTAGCCAACTTTTTTCACTACAGCTGCAACAAAACAAAGCCTCTTGCTGTCTTCAGGTGGTGTGGTTGGTCACTTGTGTTGCAGCTGTGCTGCTGGGTCTGGATCTTGGATTGGCTGTAGGCCTCGGTGTGGAGCTGATCAGTGTTGTCCTCAGGGTTCAGTTGTAAGTTTCTGAACAGTCACTCCATTTTAATGCAATAACAGATTCTATGAAGTTGCATTTATGTCTTTTGTTGTCTTTTCAAAACATTAATTACCCTACATTACCATGAATCACAGTCTAAAAGTGTTTTTAAAAGTTATTACATAACTGACAAATCTGTAAGCTTTGTCATCAGCTTGTTAATAGTGTTGTGTTCTGTTTTGTTTTTTTATTCCAGCCCTCGCTGCAGTGTGCTGGCCAACATTCATGGGACTGATATTTACAAAGACAGAAAGGACTATATCAGTGTAAGTTGGGTTCATGTGTGTTTTTGATCTGTTAAGTTTTTCAGTTTGGCTAAACCACTGCTACTTTTCAGATATCTGTCACATTCATTATAACAAATGCAACGTGTAGTGATACAAGCAGCAAAGTTTTCCACAAGGCTGGAAGTAACTGAGGCTGAGGCCAGGAGCTGTCACCTCACAGCAAGTTCACATCCCACCTGGGGTCTTTCTGTAGGGCATTTTGTGTGTGTGTGTGTGTGTGTGTGTGTGTGTGTGTGTGTGTGTGTGTGTGTGTG
>NW_013952643.1:621532-628139 GCF_001266775.1 Austrofundulus limnaeus | reverse complement strand
TCTGAAACTCGTTTCTGTTTCATGGTTTGAAATGAAAAACAGGGAAGCTGCTCAGCAGAGAGGAAACATGCAGAAAACCCAGGAGGAAGTCCTGCTATATATATATATATAAATACGTATATAGCGGTTGTGAACATGCATATAAATACAAGATTTCTCCAGTGGAATATTAAATAGTGACTGTGAAGACCACAGACCYGACCCCCAAGACCCAAGGCAAACATAAGGGGGACCAGAGCCACAGACCCCAAGAGAGACCCCAAGCACTGAGCCCCCAAGGCCACCTGCGCAGCAAAAACTACCAACCCACCCCCTGAGAGGAACACAGGAGAGAACCAGGAGAGCCCCACCAGCAACCACATGCAGAACCCACAGGGCCCACAGCTACGACCACAGGCCCCGCCGGCCCCCGCCACACCCGAGCAGAACCAGGCATGGACACAGAGACCCGGAACCTCAGGGCGCAACCCCGCMCCCCCAGGCCAAGGCCCAACAAGGCCAGAGGACCCAAGCCCCGCCAGGCAGTCACCAGGCCAAGCCGGCACATGCCCAAGCACCCAGCCCCAGACATTGAGAGCCACCAGCGCACCGGCGGGCAGAGGTAAACCCCACCAGAGGGCAGTGCGGCCAGGGGCAAAGCCCACCACTAGCAGAGGGCTCTCAGGTGAACCAAATGAGGGGGCAGCCCGAGTCCCAGCCTGACAAATACTCAATCATACACAAACACAATCACACAGTCCCACCCTCGTTCTCACACCCACTCATTCAAAGCCAGACAAGAAGAATGTCACACCCCACTCACACTCCCAATACACACTCTATACCCCCCAGGTCAAGGACACGTACCTGCCCCCTACAGAGGGTGGGCCATATCCGAACCCAGGAGGCAAGCCCATCCATTCTGGGGTGTGGAAGAGCAGACAGCCAAGGCCCGGACCGGGCTGATTCAGCTGTTTTAAGAAACATTGAGCTGAAATTTTGTGTGATCATAGCTAAAAAGGATCCATTATACTTTTCAGATATACAAAGCTGACAAATCTATACCAAATCCTAAATGCTAATTGAAAATTCAAGATGGCCAGCACAGCTTACTTTAAAAGGTTATAATTTAGCCATATTAAGACTTATTGAGTTGAAATTTGTTGTGGAGTTACCAAGAGACATGCCAATTACCTAATTTCCCTCTGGGATCAAAAAAGTATTTTTGAATTGAATTGAATTGAATTGAATTGAATTGCCCAAATTAAGCTAACCACATATGCTAATGCTAATTTTACAAAGGGCTATAATTCAGCCATTTTGAACATWCACAGCTGAAATTTTATATAATACAGTAGTATCAGAGAACAATTTCTAACAAAATTTAAATACACAAAATCCAGGATTCCTACCCACTAGCCTCTTTATACCCATTATTTGACTCTGGCTCTGCCCCTTATTCACACACTGAAATAAGCTACACTGTAGCACTGTAGCCACGAGACAACGCCACTAACCACTCTGCCATAAGCACCCCCACCATAATCTTGTCTTTTAGCTTCAAATACTAGAAATCCTTATTGTAAGGGAGTGTGTAGAACCATAGGACATTTCAATTCTGGTACATAAGCTAAGTTAACCTGCTGAGATTCTGCTTTTCATTAAACAAATACGACAACATGACCAGTTCTTACATTCCTTCCTGTTCTCACAGCAAAACATCTGGTACCTAAAAAAATTTTTTTTGCTTCATTTAATTTAATTTATTTTTATTTTTATTTATTTATTTATTTATTTATTTATTTATTTATTTATTTATTTATTTATTTATTTATTTATTTATTTATTTATTTATTTATTTATTTATTTATTTATTTATTTATTTATTTTTGCAAATCAACACAAAACATCAGCTTTGAATCAAAAGTACTGTTGTCATCACATTTTGATTTTGACAAAGTTGGCATTTAGGTCAGGAGTGGTAAAGGGGACAAACAATAAAAAAAAGTCCTGTTTGGTGATTTAAAATTTAAATACTTCAAAACATTACAAGTTATTGCTTTAAATCTGAGTAAAACCAGGTTTAAATGGCTTCTTTTATTGCACTTTCATTCACAGTCTCTTTTTATGCTTGTATCTTTATACACATTGCAAACTAGCTGATTCAGATTACATATTAACAAGACTAAGATAAGGAACACATCACGTCTTACAATAAAGCAGATACTATTTTCATTGTGCTCTGTACAATGACAATAAAGGTCTAATCTAATCTAATCTACTCTAAAAGAAATATAAAAGTCTTTTGTCACTTTGTTTTTGAAGCATAAACCTCATCTGGGTGAAATACATGACTGAATGTTGTAAATGACTTCCCTTGTAAAAGTGTGATTCTAAGTTACTTTTTAAAGCACTGACATAAATTAGAGGCCTAGTGTTTCCTGAAAAGATGCTTTCATCAAACACACTGTCAGAGAATGTGAGCAGATGTAGAGGTAGAGCTAATTATTTCCTGACCAGTGATTCATGATAGATTTTGCTAACAATCAAAACTGACTGACAATAGTTAATAGCAAAGTTTTAAACAAAGATTTTGTGCCATTTTTWGGGGATTATTTGCATTAAGTATTGCTCCAAATTAGGTGTAAAATTTACTGGAAGTTTTTGTGGCTTTTAAGGTCATCTGTTTGTTCAAAATTTATTTGTAAATGTTCAACCATTGATTACTTTCTGTAAGTTTCATTCAAATTCACCCAGTGGTTCATGAAATATTTTTAAGCAGACAAACAAAAGACATCCATTAAACCTGCAATATACAGTACATTGTTTGTATTAGAGAACTTGAACCTTTTACTTCCTGTTGCCTGGTTCTGATTTCATTTGATTCTCACWAAGGTTTGATTTACTGGAAATGCTCAGAGGGAAGTACTTAAATGTAAATTTGATGGTAAAATTGAATTTGCATAATTTCATGCTTCTCTTAAGGTCCTGCCATGAAGAAAAAGTACAAATGCTGTATGGAAATGCATCAAAACAAGTCGCTCTGGATTGAGTTGTGTAATGATTGACATTTTGAGTTACCATGATGATGTAATTAACTTTACACTCTGAAATATCATCTGAACCACTGGACAGAAATGATTGAATAATCCTATTGTGTCTATATGTGATAATATATGATAAATCTTAAATTTTCTTAGTTACTAGACACTTTTATTTCATGTCTCTTCAGACATACCTGACATGTTTCAACGTATACTTCCATCTTCATCAGAGGTGTCACAGCTGAGAAATGATTGAAACTCTCAGAGTATTTATCAAAGGCTACGATGGATTATTTTGGTCAACCCAACTCAAAATGGCCACGCCACACTCTAAAAATGAAATGTTGGATTTATTTAACCATGTTATGTGACCTGGTTCCACTTAACTGAGTTGAGTAAATTCGAAGCAACATGCTCATGTTCTTTGGTTAAAAAACTGGTATATTGCTTTGAATTTACTCAACTCAGTTAAGTGGAACCAGGTCACATAACATGGTTAAGTAAATCCAACATTTCTTTTTTTTACAGTGCAGTTACTTTTAGAAACACATTGACTGCGGGCAAATTCCTCAGTTATTTGTTTAAAATTTTTGTCTACTTGATGAGTATCTAAACATTTGGAGGCATGCTGATTTCAGATGGTCGCCACAGTTAGGTGTACCAAGGAGCATGCCGCTTCAAAATGTCCCTTTTTTTAGTTTGGTTTCCTGTTTTGTACATAATACCTACACTTTACTATATTTTTATCCTAATATGTTAGCCGTGGCTCTCTGCAGATATACGAGCCAGAAGGAGTGATGATCTTCAGGATCCCGTCGCCAATCTTCTTTGCCAACATGGATTTCTTCAGGAACAAGTTGGTGGAAGCTGTAAGTTTTACCAGAGAACATAATTCACTTACAATACCAGATGGTGATGAGTAAAGTTAATCAGTTTGCTTCTATTTCTGACCTTGTTCTAGCTTGGTTTTAACCCACTGAGAGTGTTGAAAAAAAGGAATAAAGCTCTGAGGAAGATCAGGAAACTTCTAAAGAAGAGCGACCTGCAGTGGACATCAGTGAGTAAAGACTCAGATTTTGTCCTGTGGCAGCTTTCACTCTGACAAACAATTCCACAGAACAATAAAAGGCTTCAAATCAGGTAGCTAGCTAGCTTTAGCTATCAAAAACTCTGCTTCCTTTTTTAAAGAAAGAAAATCTTTAAGGCCTATATTTCTTAAAGGAATGCTGGTTTTTAATCTGTTGCTTTTAATCTGTTGATGCTCAAATTATGTGTTGACAATGCTACCATCTCCAAATTTAGGTCAGTCTCTGTTTGACAAAGTTATAGCTGTTTTTGTGTTTTGCAAAGCTCTTTTAGCTGTGGCAACCATCTTGAATAGGAACTATTCCAAAAGTTAAAACATTATCACTCTGCCTCACTTCAGCAAAGCAGGAAATTAGTGAAAGCCAAAACAAAAGCAAGTAATTTTCCCAAAGATGGTTTAGGGTTCATTTGGTCTGATCTCAGTCGGAAGAAATTATGTGAAAAAACTGAGACCAAACCTGATTGGTTGTGTTGTTTTCACCTTGTTTACACCTTCACACCAGATTTATAATGGACAATAACAGTGTTGTTCTGTCTCAGGGTCATGAAAACTGCCTGTAACTCATAAAATGTTTATTGCTTCTGTCATTTCACTTCAACATCTGCATCAARTGATGAGTTTGTAGCTGGAAATTTTTCAGCTTTACCTCATGTCAGGTGCATGTGTCTGTCTGCAAAATAGCTTATGAATCACTGAATTAAACAAAAGGGAGCCTTACAGGAAGGACAMTAGATGTACTTATACAACTGAGTTAATTTGATGTAGTTTGGTTGCCTCAGCCAAGAAATGTTGAAGTAACATGGCCATAGGGTTACCAGCTGTCCCGTATTGGCCGGGATTTCCCGTATTTTCAGCCTAATTGAAGTGTCCCGTAAGGGACGCTCGTTGTCCCGTATTCTAACTAGGGTTGGGCATAATCCTATCGTGTGCAATTAATCGTCAGAAAAACATTGATCGATTACATTTTGGCACTTGACGATTAATACGATTAATGCCACCAGGCAGACTGACTGCTCCGGTTTAGTCTGCTTGATGTTCCTTTCCACTTCAAATACGACGAACATTAAAAATAAAGTTTTGTATTTATTTATCTATCAACACAATTTTAAATTTGACGTTTAGCCCGAAGTCTTAAATTTTGGCACAATTTGGAACAGATTTTTATGATTTTATTTGTTTCTCGACCCCTTGGGGACCTTCCATTGACTTCCATTCATGTTTTTTAGACTTTATAGCCTAACCCTGACCATATACTCTAAAATTAACCTCACAGAAACTTACCTGACCCTAAAACTAACCTAAACCTTGGTCCTAAACCTAACCCCACACCTGTAACATGCATTTGGACCCGTGGGGACCTGACAATGGTCCCCACTATTCACTTCGGTCCCCACCTGGCTGCTTTTTGTTGTAAAAAATACCCCATGTTGTAGGAAAAACCCATCCACACACACACACACACACACACACACACACACACACACACACACACACACACACATGCGCGCGGCTGCCTGCTTTGTAAACATTATGCTGCTCAGACGAGAGTCACGGAGCAGGAAACGTCGTTCTCATTAACATATGATAACATTCAGCTTTTGGTCAAACGTTATTCTTCAAAAAGAACCAGAAATAAGTCCAAATTACTCCACAGGTCTGTTGTTTATCCTATGAAAAGTTAGCTTGCCGCTAGTTACCAATCAGCTAACGTTACCAATCAGTTAAACTTTAGTGATGACTTTTAATCTGTTATTGAGTTGTTAAACTTTATTTTATGCCGAAATTGAGTCCAAGTCCACTCTGATATTTATTGATTCCCTGTTATAATTCATAAAATCAGCAATTATGTCAGTAATTAGGAGCTTCAGAACACCTGTAGTAAACCTTATCAATCTTATAGTAGTACATCTACTGTTTTTCCTCATCTTAGCTAGAATAAAATGATCACGTCAGAAAATTTTAGTTGAAATTTAGTTTAGAAAATTGAGTTTCTGTATTTTCTGCATAAAAACAGAGCTTCATGGCCAGAAAACTTTTAATTTTTAACAGTCGGGTGATGGAAATAATAATTAGTCATCTGTTATTTATTCATTTAATTTTATTATATTTTCTTGAGTTTTTAAAGCTGACTTCAGGTGGCAGTAAAAAAACGAATACTTAATCTATCTGTTGATGTAGGATCTGGTTACAGACAGGCAGAGTCAGCAGGAAGGACAGAGGGTCTCAGGAAGGACAGAGGGTCTCAGGTAAGAAATGAAGTTAATGGGCAGGTGTGAAGGAAATCTAAAATGTTATTTTGAGTACATTTTATTCAGTTGTGTGATCTTCATGAAAGGAATAACTGATCTAAAAACATAACCTTTTCTAGAGCATGCTTAACAATTTTATTTTATTTTGACCAATATAAAAGTTAAAAGCTTATATAAATTTAACATTAATTTTTAAGTACTAGAAATTAGTTGTAATAATTGGGATTTTCCTGGTTAAATAATAAACC
>NW_013952643.1:609674-621112 GCF_001266775.1 Austrofundulus limnaeus | reverse complement strand
GTCTCAGGTAGGACAGAGTCTCAGGTAGGACAGAGTGTCTCAGGTAGGACAGAGGGTCTCAGGTAAGACAGTGTCTCAGGTAGGACAGGGTCTCAGGTAGAACAGAGTGTCTCAGGTAGGACAGAGTGTCTCAGGTAGGACAGAGGGTCTCAGGTAGGACAGTGTCTCAGGTAGGACAGAGTGTCTCAGGTAGGACAGAGTGTCTCAGGTGGGATAGAGGGTCTCAAGTAGGACAGTGTCTCAGGTAGGACAGAGTGTCTCAGGTAGGACAGAGGGTCTCAGGTAGGACAGTGTCTCAGGTAGGACAGAGGGTCTCAGGTAGGACAGTGTCTCAGGTAGGACAGAGGGTCTCAGGTAGGACAGTGTCTCAGGTAGGACAGAGGGTCTCAGGTAAGACAGAGGGTCTCAGGTAGGACAGGGTGTCTCAGGTAGGACAGAGGGTCTCAGGTAAGACAGAGGGTCTCAGGTAAGACAGAGGGTCTCAGGTAGGACAGAGGGTCTCAGGTAGGACAGAGGGTCTCAGGTAAGAGATGAAGTTAATGGGCAGGTGTGAATGAAATCTAAAATGTTATTTTGAGTACATTTTATTCAGTTGTGTGATCTTCATGAGAGGAATAACTCATCTAAAAACATAACCTATTCTACAGCATGCTTAACTATTTTATTTTATTTTGACCAATATAAAAGTTATAAGCTTATTTAAATTTAACATTAATTTTTATGTGCTAGAAATTAGTTTTAATAATTGGGATTTTCCTGGTTGAATAATAGTTAATAAACCTGTCAATCCACCCATCATTAGCTTTAAGCTACATGACTCAAAGTTAGTGTCTTAATTATTGTATCAATCTGTTCACAACAGCATATATGTTTATATTTACATTTTTTAATCCTTCTATTTACTGAGCAGCTGAAAAGTATTAAAGAAAGAAAAATTTTAAATGTTTTGTAAATCCTTCTTTTTAATCCATCATGTTACATAGAAATAACAGAAACAAGTTTAAATCATGTTTATGGGGATTCCAACCTAAATCTTGTGGAAATAAAAAATATTGCATGATGACATCATAATTGGCATATTACATCATTAAGCCCCGCCCCCGAAGAAACTGTCCCGTATTTCAGAGGGACTGAGTTGGCAACCCTACACGGCTATGAATTAGTTTTCAAATATTGACCTACAATTTATGGTGATAGTAGCTGAGACTAGTCCCCAACACAATATCTCAACAGTAGCAAAATGCATATGTGAAGTCAACGTTGTCTATCTATTAGCTGTCTCACAAACCTTTAGAGCTGTTCCATCTTCAGAGGTCTCTACAGCGAGTCATGTTAAGACTGATTTTCATTCCTCTTCTTTCAGGTTCATATCCCTACCTCTTCAAGTTCTCTTCCATCTGTTCCCTGTTCTCACCWCAGATCACRTCATCTGCAAACATCGTAGCCTACAAGGATTCCTGCCTGAYTTCATCTGTCTTTARTTTTTTTACATTCCTRTCYACTCTTTTTAGTCCTCTCAATGTCTCATTTCTTTTTGGCTAACCTCTTCCTCTGATAACTACCACCAGCATTTGTCCTTGTTTTTTTTCTTTTCTCTCTATCCAGACACACCGAGTACCTGTCTCTCTAATTACTGTTGTTCCCAGGAGTCCAGTCATAAGCTCCTCTTTGAACTCCTCACATTCTTCCATCAGCTTCCACCATTTGGTCTTGTCTGATTTTACTCTTTTCCTCTTCTTCACCACAACAGTTATCTCATGCTGTCTGGCCACACTCTCCTCTGCCACAAACTTACAGTCCCCAATCTCCTTCAGGTTTCCTCCAGAACGTAGTCTACCTGTATACTCCTGCCTCCAGTCAGTGCTGACTACAACTTTTTGGTAAAACCTGCCCATCACTTCCTCATCTCCTCTGTTTCTTTCACCAACATGTTCATTCAGTTCTGCTCTGATCACCACTCTCTCCTCCTGGGAACCGCTTCATCTACATCCTTCCAGAGTTTTTCTTTCTTCTCTTCCTCACAACAAAATTCAACATCAGACCTACTTCTACATTCAGACACATCATCCTATCTGACACTCTTTTCACCTCGACTACAGTTTTTGCTTACATCAGGACCACCCCTACTCTATTTCTTTGACTATAAGTAGCACAGTTTTTACCATTTGTCAACAGCACCAATGGCGATTATTGTTAAACCCAAGCTTCAACTGCAAAAGTGTTTTCTGACGGATGCCCTTCCTGACACAAACATCATCATTTGTGCTTGGCAGCATGAGAGATACACTGGCTTGTGCTCCCTAGTGGCTGGTTTAAAGTATCTCACAAACTACTGGATACATTTTATATTAAGAAATAATTACCCGACAAACCTCTATAACTGATCAACTTTTAAAGCCAATCCAGTTCAAAATGGCTACTGAAAGCCAGCTGACTTTTTTTTTCATTCAGTTTTACAGATTTGAGCTGACATGTGTGGTTCTAAGAGTTATTCACAGCAAAAAAAAAGTAAATGGTACTCATTGTGCCAGATATTTGATTTAATCATAAGTACTACTTGTTGGAGTCAACTCTGCTTGTCTGTTAGCAAAATATCTACGTACATCTACAACTGACAAACTTTTGGAGTCAATCCAATTGACCCTGGCATAACAGTCAAAGGACAAATGACTTTAAAAGGCTTTTTTATTACACAATCATCCATTTATTTATTTTTTTTATTTCATCATTCTCAATCTGATTTATCCAGCTGATCCGGTTGAAACTATCTGCAGTCATGGTTGCAAAGTGGAATAAATCTTCTGCAACATAAAACTACAGTATTAAGTGAGAATACCTTATTTTGTTGACACAGAATGGTTTCCTGAATACTTCATGTGGACCCATCACTGAATCAGAAGATGAAAGCAACATGGAGGACCTGGACCAGCCAATTGACCTCAAAGACCTTCCTGGATGCATCAACTGGAACTCCCAACTTCCCGCCAACATCATAGTTCCYACAGTTGACATCCACAGTCTGGTCCTGGACTTTGCTGCTGTCTCCTTTTTGGACATATCTGCTCTGAAAGGACTCAAAGCTGTGTGTAATTCTTCTGAATATGATTATAAACATCTATCTTTAACCTTTTCTCTTAACAGTAATCTCTGCTTGTCTGTAGTTACTGAAAGAGTTGATTCGTGTTGAAGTTGAGATCTACATTGTGGCATGTGATGGTAAGTATGAAACTCCATAATCAAAGTTACAAGTGTGTTGTACATTAGATTATGTTGGTCATTTTTATTATAGTGATATCTGCAAAACTGGGTATTTCATCTGTTTCACTTCAATGCAAAAAAGCTGACATCCATTTATGAATTATGGCTGCATGAATGAAAATGTATCGTTTACATTCACCCATCAATCCATTTTCTGCATTTATCTGTGCTCGAGTCGGTAAGACAGCAGATCTAGGAGGGAAACCCAGAGGTCCTTTTCCCCAGCAACTTTTTCTAGGGGTCCTGAGGGATCCTAAGGTGTTCCCAGGCCAGAGAGGATGTACTAATCATTACAGCATATTCTGCATCCCAGGGTCGCACTTTTTCCATCCCTGCAAAAGTTTACTCCAGGTTGTTGGGAAGGAGGCAACAACTGATTGTTCACCCTCAGATTCAGGAGGAGCAGTGTGGCTTCCATCCTTGTCCTGAACAGTGGACCAGATCTTTAGCCTTGCAGAGTTGCTATGGGGGCCATGGAGTGTCTGGGTTGCTATTAAGACTGATCCAGTCTCTGTAGAACCAAAGCAGGAGCTGTGTCTGCATTCTTGGCACAAAGTTGAGCTCGTTTTCAGTGTGGGTTGGACTCCATCAGGGCTGTCCCTTGTCTCCAATCCTGTTTGTAGTGTTTATGGACAGGATCTGAAGGTCCAGTCATGGAGAGAAGGGTGTATGGTTTGGGAATGAGAGTCAAGTACTCTAAGCCTGAGGTCATGGTTCTCAATCCTTAAACAGGTGAATGTWCCCTTTGAGTCAGATGGTAGTTTTTGCCTCAAGTGGAGGCATTCAAGTATCTTGTCTATGAMTGATGGTAGAATGGAGCAAGAGATGGATCGAAGGAACAAGGCCTCCTCCTCATTAATGTGGGCATTGCTTTGATCAATCGTGGTGAAGAAAGAGCTGAGTTGAAGGACAATGCTCTTGATTTACAAGTCTGTGTTCCAACCCTCACCTGTGGTCATGAGGTTTGGATCCTGTCTGAAAGAACAAGATCCTGGATACAAGAGGCCAAAATGAGCTTCCTTCATTAGCCAGGCTCAGCCTTAGAGATAAGGCGAGGAGAAAAGCAGTATTCTTCCAGGGAGACTTTGGAGTTGAGCCACTGCCCCTCCACATTGAGAGAAGTCAGTTGAGTTGTTCAGGCACCTGATTAGGATGCCTCCTAGACGCCTCCCTTTAGAGATGTTCCAGGCACATCCCACTGATGGGAGACTTCGGGGAAGACCCAGGACTCCCTGGCCTGTGAACATCTTGGGGTCTACCAGGACAAGCTGGAGTGTCACTCGAAAGAAGGAGTTCTGAATTTCTCTCCTGGACCTGTTATCTCTGCAACTCGATTGCGGATGATCAGCAGAAGATGGAAATGGATATTAAGTGTTATTACATTTATCACTTTATGACAATAAAAATCGCTAAAATTAAAATGTTATTGGCTTTTATTACATTGTCAGTTGCTACAGGCTCACAAGGTTGCAGGCAACAAGAATGCTTTTTAGTAAATGCTTGTTTCACACTTAATAGAAAATAAAAATGTGAAAAAATATAAATGAAAACACAAACAACTAGTAGAACCATCTATTCTCTGTGAGAACCAAGTGATTATTAATAAAAAAAAGCATATAAGTAGGTCCTCTGGACAGGTTCAGTTTTAATGAAACATTTCATCTCGGAGAGATGAAATGTTTCATTAAAGAACCAATTCTAAAGTGATTAATGTAATAATCAAATTTATTTTGAATAATGGTTTCATTAACCATCATATCTTCAGCAGGATAACACTGTAGTTAAAATGACAAATATCTCTGTTTCTCTTGACCCGCAGCTTACATCCTGGAAAAACTTCATAACTGCGGCTTTTTTGATGATGAAATTCAACCATCCATGTTCTACCTATCTCTACATGATGCCATACTGCAKATTATGGAAATTCACCCAGAGTCAATAGAAAAGAAATCAGACTATGAAAAGGTGAAAAGTTGTAACTTTTTATGCAAGAAATACCATAAATCTGTGCCACACACTGATGTTTTTATTGTTCTACAGATAATAACAACCGTCACAGTTCACCACCCCGGTAGCCTACGGATCAGAGATAAAAATGTATGTAATAATGCTGCCTCAGCATACTGTTTTCCTGTTTGAAATTACTTCTGTGCATTTTTTTGAAAACAAACTATCTCAGCTAACTTTTGTCTGTCTTTCCTGTGTAAAAACATTCAACTCTTTCAGGACATTACATCAATGATTTTAGTTTTTTTTATACTTTTAGTATTATTGAACTTTTTAAAAACTTTTTTATCTCTTAGAAATGCCTTAAAGTCTCCTTAAGGCTAATTTTATGCTTTCTGAATGCTTCATCAAAAAATTATTTGCCTTGAACTGCTGGTTACAAAATGTATTTTATTTGATTTATTGAAACGTACAGTATGTGTTTAATTTCATATTTTTTATTACAGATTGTTAGCTAACTTTTGATCCGTTATTTCAGTCTGTAGTTACCATTCTGAAAGTGTCACATATTTCAAACTAAGCCAAACATTCCCTCTTTTTTTTCCTCTTGCCACACAGGATCCAGGACAGGAGACCAAGTTCTAATCTAATCAGAGAAGTGATGACAGCAGAAGTAAATCTGCAGAAACAAAATGACAATCAAAGAATATAGGTTTAGCATATTTTGGTACAATGTAACCTATTTACCTATTAAATATATGGACTTTTTATGCTTCTGTGAAGAACTGGGTAACTCACAATCATTCTTAAAAAGAGCCCTTCTCATTACGTATCAAGTTTTAAAAAATGTAGATAAATACAACCTCAGAAGAAAAACCTACTCTATTACACCATGTTGTATTTCATTAACCAAAGTTTTTAAACTTTAAAGCCATTTTAAACTTAATACATTGTAAAGCTTCTTTAACTGGCAAAGCATTAAGCTAAAATCATATTATTCTGAGGCAGACTGAACTTCTAGCCATTTTGGTCAAACCATGGAAATAACAAGCCTAAAAAATAAAAACTGATCTCTGAGGCAGACTGAACTTCTAGCCATTTTGGTCAAACCATGGAAATAACAAGCCTAAAAAATAAAAACTGATCATGTCTAGGTGTAGAAAAAACTATTTAAAGTGCATTTTTTATCAGAATTGTATATACTGTAATAAATGAAGAAGTATTTCTGGATTTATTTTTTACTGTTTTGTAGGAAAAACTATGCTTTGTTTTTTTACATACTTTACATAGTTTCTGTTCAAATCTGTTTTGGACGATATATATTTTATGTGTTGCAGTGGTATATTTTCATGACATTGTTTATTAATAAACTCTTTGCCACAGAGTTTTCAAAATACTGTTCTGTTTGTCCTAAAAAAACCAACACAAGACGGAATAAAATATCAGGAAACATGAAAATCTCTTAAGTTCACTGAATGGGTACAGAATAAAGGGATACATAATCTTTAATTATGTCAGGAAATAATGCRGAAATTACAGTTCACAAAAATAAAAGATATTCACCATTTGTTATTCGTTTTCTTTTGGCAGTAATTACAAATCCTTGCAATTGCAGCAATGTAACAGTGATTTTAACCATTCATTAAAGGTTTGTTACAGAGCATTCATCTAACAGCATCATGTAAACCAAGAAACACACCAGACAGGTTAAATGTTGATAAGTTTAAAGCGGAGTTAGGACATAAAACAATATCCCAAACTGTTATTGTAAAAGAAAATAAGAGGAAGCCTATAAATGTTGACGTTAGCAGTTAGCTCAGGGAACATGCAAACTACTCACTGGCAAGACTTCAATCTGGCAGCCCGCTCTACTAACAACCAACTAACGAAAATCAGACTTTGTGTTTGAATTGTGTGTGGCTTAACAATTAAAAATAAAAATAATAAAACTGTCATCGCCAAAAAAAAAGATGGTACCCTTAACTTCRTRTTTTGTTGCACAAATTTTGAGTCAGTCACTGAAGTGATTTCTGTAACTCTGAAACTTCTGCATCTGTCCACAGGTACTTTTAGTTCAGTGTTTTTCAAAGTGGAGCTGTGGCCCCTCGGGGTGCCGCTAGACGGTGCTATAAAAATTATTTTCTAAATGTTTAAAATCATTGTCAGAAACTCAAATGCTTTTCAATCAGTATTTTAAAATATAATTTATGATAATATATTGAAATGTTATCAAAGACATCTTAAGAGAGGTTTGATTTCTTCTGTCCCTCTGGTTTAAAATATGTGAATTAATAAACCTAATAAACTGCTAAACAAATGTTATACGTATTGAATAGTGAATAAAAATGAAAAACATTCTAAAAGTAGATGTTTCTTTGCATATTTTGTAGCATTGTTTGTGGGTTTGTAAGGGGTTCCCTGGCCAAAAGCTAAAGCTGTTTAGGTATTCTGTCCCACTCATCATGATCAAACTGCTCCAGATGTTTCAGGACAGTACAGTGGTGTTTTATGTGTTTCAAGTCATTATCCTGTTGGAGGAAGGTCAACCTTTTTAATACTCAGCAGCACATTTAGCTCCAGAAAGCCTTGATAGTCTTGAGATTTCACCCTGTACAGATTGAAGACCACCTGTGTCAGATGCAGCGAAGAAGCACCAGAACAGAACCAAACCTCCTCCATGTCTCAGTCCAAGTTCTGTTTTTGGTTTTTTATTTAAAATTTAATACACTTGATGTAGATAAAATCTAATTTAAAGAATATTTTTAACTTTAATTTAAATTTATGTACTTATCACATTCCTAGTAAAGAATGACAAAGTATATATTTTACTCAAGTGTATATTTATAAWGATCATAGCTAAAAAGCAAAACAGCTTTAATATGATGACATTACTTGAAAACATACAAGTAAAGGCAATTAAATTAAGTATTTAACTTTTAACCCAGCAGATTTTTTAAAGTTTTTTATTTACGACATAAAATGTTTTTATCACTGCAAGACATTCAAGCTGTGTACAAATCACACAACCTGTTAGTATATGCATTTTGAATGCCAGTGTTTTCATTAGTATTAATGATAAATCCAATGTGTTACAGCGAAAGGTGGGATGAAGTATCAACTGGGMTGAATACAAATGCATGCATACTTTGTGAAAACCATGTTTCCTTTCAACTCACAATAAAGCTTGACTTTGTTTTGGTCTGTCTGTAGTTGTAAGATGATGAAATGTGGAAAAACTGGAAAAGAGAATACTTTTTTCAAGATATTTTATTCCCACAGCTGTTTGAATGATGTCCTTTACGTATTTTATGTTTTAGCCTGAAGTTTGTCTCTACAGGTTTAGACGACAGTCAAATAGTAACTAAAATGTCAGTTCTACTTTTTTATGTAACCCAGTATAGATCATACTAAAAGAGCTCAAAAAATAATGTTTTTTCTTTCTAAAATAAGAGGTTTTATTGTGTGAATAGTGTGAAAAACAAAACAATAATCTCAGAACATGAAAAGTGACAGTGTAAAGAAGGAAGCAGATGGATCATTCCAGATGTTTTACTGTGTAGAAAACTGCTTTTCATATTTATGTGGTTGACCTATATATGCCTTTATCTTCACTTGAAAGTGGTCAAACCCCAGAAAAGGAAAATCATGAAGAAAGTGTGATGACACACAGTATGACAACACAATAAACCATAAATGTGTTAATGATTAAACAGTACAAAGACAAAAACAATATCAAGATGACACTGATCTCAGATTTCAGATTAAGCTCTGGGCAAAGGTTCATCAAAGGATCTCTTTAAATCTGATCAGAACTGGACTTTTCAGGCCCTGGAGCTGCAAGGATGGYGACTTCAAGAAAACAGTATGTGTTGGCCAGACCTGTTTACTCTGAGGACAGCTTTGCTGAAGAACATGAGAAAATCCACAGAAAACACAAAACCTTTGCAAACAACGTTAAGGAATATCTGACGTAAGTGACCAATGGCTTCTTAAAAACCTGGATGTTGGTCTTTGGAAACATGTGCTCACTTTGATTTCTTCAGAAACAGGAATCAAATTTTGAGTGATTTAATAGCATAGAAAAAACACATTTGTTTTGTATGATTAAAACAGCTGTGATGCAAAACGGGCCAAAAATGCAGCGCTCTCTTTTTTACCCATCATCGGCTGGATGAGGACTTACAGAGTCAGAGAGTGGCTGCTGGGTGATGTGGTTTCGGGGATCAGCACTGGACTGGTGGCCATCATGCAAGGTGAGCGTTGATGCATTTGAGATGAAAAACTTTGACGTATCTTTTAAAAAGTTCTATTTTGAATATTTCAGCTTTGTGCTTTAACACAGCAAAGCAAAATTTCAAAACGATCTGTTCTTCTAACTTCATTTCTACAAAAACTCACAACAGATTCAACTATGAGATTATTGATCCAATAACGTGTGGAATCTTCTTTAACAGCAATAACTTTCAGTAGTTTTCTATTGTGGCGGCACGGTGGCTCAGTTGGTRGAGCTGATGCCTCTCAGCAAGAAGGYCGCCGGATCAAATCCCAGCCCGGGGACCTTTCTGGGTAGAGCTTGCATGTTCTCTCCGTRCATGCGTGGGTTCTCTCCGGGTACTCCGGCTTCCTCCCACAGACCAAAARCATGACWGTTAGGTWAAYTGTCCCTAGGTGTGAGTGAGWCATTGAATGGTTGTTTGTCTCATTTGTCTCWATGTGTGTCCCTGTGATGGACTTGCGACCTGTCCAGGGTGTACCCCRCCCCTYGCACTGTGACTGCTGGWTATGGGCACCAGTGACCCACACAGCCCTGAAAAGGAATAAGCGTGTACAGAAAATGGATGGATGGATAGTTTTCTATTAGACTTTATAAGTTGCTCACATGGATGTGGATGAATTGTGGCCCACTCTGYTCTCTGGTGTTTATTGAGGTTTCTGCTCAGCTTTTYGAAGGTCCCACCACATTTTTTTAACAATTGAGAGCTGTACTTTAGCTCGCTGTAGTTATTTATTTATTTATTTATTTATTTATTTATTTATTTATTTATTTATTTATTTATTTATTTATTTATTGTTATTCTATTGTAAATTAGCTGCTGTTTGGGATCATTCTTCTCAGTTCAAGCTTCAAGCTGTTGGACAAATGACCTCACATCTGACTCTAGAATCCTTTGATTGACTCAGTTACTGCAAGGAGCCTTGATCCGATGTCTTGACAGCTGGTTATGATGTGTTTGTTCTGATATGCTGTTTGTTTTTATCGAGTGTGCTGCTGTACGTAAGGGTAATCAATCTCTACTTGATCTCATCTGTTCAAAGGGTATATTTTCAAATGTTGTTTATTCAGATGAAAGAGATGAGGAAGGCTTTTCTCCTGCAACCTGAACAGTTTTCTTTTTGTCCGGTCATGACCTTCAACCTGCTGATGTCTTTCTGTCTTGAAATTGTGTTAACACAAAGCTGTCTGCTTCAAAGCAACAAACTGTCCAAACCCCTGCTTTTCTACAGGTGCAAACACTGATGAAAGTCAGGCTCTGTATTTATCAAACTTGAAGAATGTTGTTAAGAATGGACTTAAGTGTAAAAAAAATCTTAGCTTAAAGCTGAGACTAAAAGTCAGTTATCAAGCATCTCAGTGTCACTTTAAGCAAAATGTAAAATTAATACTTAAGTGTCAGTCTYAGAGATGATTTACAACACTTTGCTGTGATGCAAAGCTGATCCTGGATGACATCGTTAAAAAAAAACCAGGCATGGACCAATTAATGCATCATATTTCATGTTCAAGAATATTCTGAGAAATGTCAAGATAAAACTGTTCACTTTCAGTACAGTAATGTTCATAAATGGTAAATGGTAAATGGACTGTACTTATATAGCGCCTTTCTATCCATCCAGGACACTCAAAGCGCTTTCTTGTCACATTGTAATGATTGCACAGAAGCAGAGAGCGGCCACTTTCCACATATAATTGTTTTCCATGGTTTTTTCTGATGACAACATATTTTGTTATCACAATATAATAGGGACCATTTTCTTGAGATAACGAGTTAAGTTCCTTATGGTTTTCCTCTTGTGCATCATTCAGTAACAATAGAGATGGCCTGGACCATCATTTTAAAATCTTGCTGTGTGATGCAGCCTAAAGGGATCCCCGATTAGTTGTAACATTAGACTTTATTTAATAAACATATATTTTAACTATAAAATAAAGACTGTAAAAATACTGTAGGATG